>NW_024583104.1:33983-58605 GCF_018398535.1 Haplochromis burtoni | reverse complement strand
TACGTGACCGCTAGCAACACAGCTATGTTAGCATAATATAAACAGCTAACTTTTTTCCACTTGATAAAAGTTAAGTGAGGATTCTCGGTGGTCAGGAACAAATGTAATCTTATGGCAGAATGCTGTAAACCAGCGGTCCCCAACCTTTTTTGCGCCACGGACCGGTTTATGCCCGACAATATTTTCACGGACCGGCCTTTAAGGTGTCGCGGATAAATACAACAAAATAAAACTAGTACCGGTACCGAAAAAAAGAAAGATTTATTCATAACACACATGAAAAGACCCAGGAAAACCGAGTAAACGATAAAAACGATAACAAAATAACGCTGAAAACCGATAAAAACCCTGAAAACTATACATTTCACACCTGAGCCTCAACTCTTCGCGCGTACCAAACGACCACGGACGGTCCGAGGCTGGGGACCTGAGATTAGCACATCATTATATACCAGCTAGCCAAACTTCAGTAACCCTACAAACGTCACTGCTGTTTAGTTTTCTGTCTTCATTTATGTTGGAAGTGAGAGCAGAGGTGTACGTTTGAATTTGTTTCCAAAACTTCCTGCTAATTTCTAACTCCGTTAAATGTCATGAATTCTGTTTCGTTTTCATGGATGCCTGGATGATAAACTCAATTGTTACACCTGGTAGAGCAGAACGCTGATCATTTTATTACAAATGAAAGACTTTAGATCGTTTTTCAACTCTCAGTGATGCCACAGTGATCGTTTGATTTTTGGACCTGCAGCGGAATTTGAGCCCAAACACGGCTAGTGATGTCAGACTTAAAGACCGGATAAAGAGTGATATGAACATATGTAGAGCTTACCGGAATGAAAATTTCTGGAGCACACCAACAGATATTTGGAGATGGAAGAGAACTAGATATCAGCTCGTCTCACAGACTAGACGCCTTCTTTTGGTAACATCCGATACATGAGCGGCCTCATATTGCTTCCAGGTGCGGAAAGAATGAAAAGATAAACCTTTTTCAAGCTTATTCCCTTGCCGGTTTTGTGCGGTCTAACATTACAACCGACCGCACAGCAAGTACGAACCATAGCTGGTGTTATCCATGTGCTTTGGCTCCTCTTTCACTAGCGCTTTGTTTGGCCCAGAAACATGGCACCTCAACCAAAAATCCTGCCCATGCCCTCTTTCGTGACATACACAGGGGAATAATGTTTACAAGTGTCACAAGCAAAAGTAAGTGTACTGGAGAAAGTAAGAAAGTAGCGCCACTGGAGATTCAGTTCAGTGATTAAACTTGGAGATAATATTTGGAAGAACTGAACATGATTTATTGACATAGAAAAATTAATACTCAGGAAAGTGATGGTGAAGCAAAGAATAAATTAGCACCAAAAACCCAGGAAAGCAGGCAGATGAATGCATAGGTGTCCTTATTGAACCTATGCATAAACCTAATTTATACAGTGCCAAATCAGAACAGCAGTCACTGCAAGACCCTAAAATATTGTGAAGTTTGCGGACGACACTACAGTGGTGGGTCTTATCACCAACGGTGATGAGACGGCTTACAGGGAGGAGGTCAGCGCCCTGACCCACTGGTGTCAAGACAACCATCTCACCCTCAACGTCGCAAAGACAAAGGAGTTGATAGTGGACTTCCGGAGGTGCAGAGAAGTACACACCCCCATCACCATCAACGGCGCTGCTGTGGAGAGAGTGAGCAGCTTGTATGGTGTAAATCGGAAGTCTTCATGGTAAATGGCCTGTATTTATATGCACTTTACTAGTCCCTAAGGACCCCAAAGCGCTTTACATATCCAGTCATCCACCCATTCACACACATTCACACACTGGTGATGGCAAGCTACATTGTAGCCACAGCCACCCTGGGGCGCACTGACAGAGATGAGGCTGCTGGAAACTGGCGCCACCAGGCCCTCTGACCACCACCAGTAGGCAACGGGTAAAGAGTACTGACATTGGCAAGACCCCCGCATCCTCAGGACCTTCTATCACTGTGCCATTGAGAGCATCCTCACTGATGCACACAATCACCTGGTATGGCAACAGCACCGCCTACAACGCAAAGCTCTCCAGCGAGTAGTGCGGTGCTCTGAACGGATAATTGGAGGTGAGCTTCCCTCCCTCCAAGACATCTACAGGAAGCGCTGCCTGAGGAAAGCGGGGAGGATCATCAAGGACTCCAGTCACCCCAGCCATAAACTGTTCAGACTCTTCCATCAGGAAGGAGGTTCTGCAGCATCCGGTCCCGATACCAGCAGACTGAGAGACAGCTTCTTCCACCAGGCCATCAGACTGCTGAACACGTCATAGACACCTCAGCCTTCACTACTGGAACTTTAACATTATGCACTCCATACTGTACAGTAATGCCACTGTTTTGCACATGTCTCAACTCTGTATATTTTTATATATTTTATTTATTGTTTACTCTATTTAATTTGTAAAATATGTGTATACACACACACACACACACACGTAGAAAAAATTTAGTATACACATCCAGAAATGCATATACTATTATATATTGTACATATATTTATTAGTTTCAGATGTTAGCCATTCTTGTATTTTGCTTGTTTACATTATTGTATTTTGCACAACTCTGTTGCTTGTGAAGCTCGCACACAAGAATTTCACTCACATGTGACTGTACCAATGTACCTGCACATGTGATGTGACAATAAAAGTGATTTGATTTGATTTGATTTGAAAATAACTACCAAGAACATTAATCCTAAATCCTGCAAAGGAGAAAGAGAAAAGATACACTGTGGAAGAGAGACACAGATTAATAATAGCTAATGATTAAATTCAAATTAACAGTTGGTAAATAACGAAGAAATGCTCAGTCCATCCTGGTAACCCCACAGCAGCCTAGGCCTACTGCAGCATAACTAAGGGAGGATTCCGGGTCACCCAATTCAGTGTCTGTCTCCCGAATCCAAAGTAGGAGTTGGCTGAGGAATAATTCTTTGGAGGATAAACCTGTGGTTAGCAGGAGCCTAGTAAACATAGCACAGAGAGAAGCTTTTTCTGAAGCATCTGAAAAACTGTTTTAGGAGGTACTTGAGGTTCTTTTGTTTTTCATAGAGAGGGTGCACTAGGAACCAAGAGAGATACTAATACTCCAATAAGCTAAATATACAAAATTAAGACACCAAGCTGATATTGTTTTTAGTTTAGCACATCTCTACTGAAGGTGCTGGGTAAGACAAAGAATGCTCTTATACCCAGTGTTATCAGGAGGGTGGATAGTCGTTCAATCTATGAACACTATTAAAAAGAATGAAACAAGAGTACTACTTTTTGACTTTAATATGTCACTATAAGCTCTTAAGGAGCTAGCATAACGTAAGAGGCTGAACCCTTAAGTCACTTGCAAAATCACTTGTGGTGGTAGTGCAATCTAATACATTTTCGTTTATTATTATTTTACTTCTTATTCAAATAAGAACGCGGTCATACATTTTTTAAGCAAGGGATTATGTAGTGTACGCTACAATATTTATCAAAACGTTGACTAAGATACAAGATAGCAGGATTATTTGTTCTTATGATAACCTTTATTAACGTCCCAACACGTCGGGAGATAATCTTGTTGTTGTCAACATGCAAGGAAGAGTGGACAGTGCAAACAGTTATGAAGGCAAAATAATTAGAATACAAATACTTAAGAATAAATACAGTAACAACAACTGTACGGCCCATCAATAATAAAATAAAAATACCTATATACACGTAGAAAATAAAATAAAATAAATATACAATAAGATAAAAATAGAATACAAATACAAATACTATATACAACTGAGTAAAAATACAACGATGACAGAAAGGATTATTGCACTTAGTATTATTGCATATGTATGGATGTGTGTGCTTGATCAGTTAAAGTCTTTATTATGGAGTCTGACAGCAGTGGGGAGGAAAGACCTGCAGAAATCTCTCCGTCCCACACCGTGGGTGCCGCAGTCTCCCACTGAAGGAGCTGCTCAGTGCTGTCACAGTCTGCTGCATGGGGTGGGAGATGTTGTCCATCAGGGATGACAGCTTAGCCGCCGTTCTCCTGTCACTCACTAATTGTGCAGCAGCTGCTTATCTTTATAGTTATTATGTTTCTCTTCTGAAGGTGGCAGAAGAACTCATGACAATAGCATACGAGAATGGAATCAACTTGTTTGACACAGCTGAAGTCTATAACTCTGGAAAGTAAGTATTACTATATTTCAATTTGTTTGAATAAAAAGTGACTGGATAAATGTTTTGTTTATGCAAAGTTACATACATGCATCCAAGTAGTTGTATTGCATTGGATGCTGCCTAGTTATTTTAGAGATATGAGACAGAACAACTAACTTTGCAAGACAGTAACTGTAGGTTTGAACTACTGATCCATCAGTTCATTCATTTCCTTAAGGGTTAGGGTTAATTCAAGGTCACAGGGGAACTGGAGCCTAGCTGGATGTCATAGGGCAAAAGAATAACTTTTTGGTGTATAACATTTATTAATTTATTTGAGTTTTTTTTTAATAGCCACATTTTAAAAAATCTCTCTCTCTCTCTCTTTCATTAATTCTTTTCCAAGAGCTGAAGCTGTCTTGGGAAGTATCCTAAAAAAGAAAGGATGGAGGTAGAGTTCTTCTGGGCCTTGTTTGTGATTGCTTGCAATTTGTGATATTAAAAGTAGATTTACATTATTTTTTTGAAATATGTACCCAACTTTTGAGATTTTTTTTGTCTTCAGATGATTGGATAGCACTCTATTACAGCTCAGTAATAATATGGTAGTAGTGGAATACCAAGGGGGCAATAATAAGGTAATAATTTGGAAATTTCCAAGTTACTACTACTACTCAGTTACCAGAAAAAGGAGTTGGTAATAGGGAGCTGGTAATAATCTCATTATTCAATAGTAAGTTAATTTTGGCTGATGTTTTAGCATAATATCATAGTTTTACCATTTGATAATTCTTTATATAATCCTAACTTGGGTTTCCAGCATTCAACTTTTCTTAAAAATAATAATAGATTAAATATAGTGTTCAATGTTCTGGCTTATTAAAAGGAAACATGTATGGAAATTTCTGTGTAATAGGCATGAATCAGGGCAGCAAAATACAAAGTTGCCTGTTTCCATTTATTATCTTGTCAGTCACTGATTAAACGGGTGAACAGGAAACACTTGTGCAAAATGCAGAACCACCTGTTTCAAAAACTTTTTTTTTAATTTAAAATAAAATGCAATAAAAAAAAAAAAGTAAAATCCAAAAGCTAGTGGTAAAAATATCAATGCACCCATCCATCTTCATCCGCTTTATCCGAGGCTGGGTCGCGGTGGCAGCAGCCTAAGCAGAGAGGCCCAGACCTCCCTCTCCCCAGCCACCTCCTCCAGCTTATCCAGGGGAACACCCAGGCGTTCCCAGGCCAGCCGAGAGATATAATCTTTCCAGCGTGTCCTGGGACCTCCTCCAGCTTATCCAGGGGAACAGCAAGGCGTTCCCAGGCCGAGAGATATAATCTCTCCAGCGTGTCCTGGGTCTGCCCCGGGGCCTCCTCCCAATGCACGTTATGTGATTATTGATTACAATATACATTTTATTTTACAATGTTCATTTATTATAAATAGTATTTCAAAAACCTTCAAGAATAATACATATGAATACATATGTAGATATATCTCAGAAGTAAACTGAATAAAAATTCTTGCAAGGGAGCAAAAGCCCCAAATACAAGGTTTCATGCAAGTGCTCAAAGGGGGAAGGTACCAGTGAGCTTTTTATTACATTTTATCACTTCCACCCTCCTTTGCCTTAAAACTGTCACACAATACCATTTTTCCTTCTATGGGCTTCTCACAAGAACAGTTATGAGTGTGTGTACTTTAACGAGCATATATTACCTTTTTTTTGCAACCTGGGCATTCTTCCAGGCACTAAGTGTACTGAGTGTGTCCTTGAAGGCACTCAGTACACTTGTGCCAAATAAAGGTTATTTCCTATTTCAATACTTTCTTTTTCTTTTTCACAGAGTTAAAAAAGAGACAATCAATCAAAAGACACTACAGGCAACACTGCGCGTTATGATTCGGACTTGTTAACAGTTCCCTGTTCATATTTTCTTTCTAATACAGTTCAGTGTTGTGTGAGTAACAGCTCACACAAATTTTGTCAAATCGCATGCCAAAACATTTGGGGGTTATATTTGACAGCAATTTCACTTTTGAAAAACAAATTAGCTCAGTCGTACAGCGGTCCTTCTTCAAACTGAGGCTTTTATCTAAGGTGAGATCATTTTCATCTTTTAAAAACTTAGAACGGGCGATTCATGCTTTTATTATATCCCAGCTGGACTACTGTAACTCCTTATACAGTAGTCAGACCTGCCTGGCAAGGCTGCAGTTGGTCCAGAATGCTGCAGCTCGTCTTCTGACACGTACTAAAGGATGTGAACACATTTCCCCAGTGCTCGCCTCTCTTCATTGGCTCCCTGTCCGCTTCAGAATTAACTTTAAAAATTTATTGTTGACCTACAAAGCCCTGAATGGACATCCTCCCGTGTATTTGTCTGACGTCTTGCAGACTTATACCCCCTTTAGATCTCTTAGATCAAGTGATCTTTTGCTTTTAGCTGTATCAAGGTCGAGGCTGGTTCATAGAGGTGATCGAGCATTTGCAGTCGTAGCGCCTAAGCTGTGGAATAATTTACCCCTATACATCAGACAGGCTCCCACTGTCAATCTTTTTAAATCTTATCTTAAAACGCATTTTTATTTATTGGCTTTTAATACAGCATGAGAGTTATTTGTTATTTTATTAGGTATGTTGTATTGCTGTACAGTTTTTTTATTATGTATGTTGTATTCTTGTACAGCACTTTGGTCAACGCTCCTGTTGTAATTAAATGTGCTATATAAATAATTAAACCATTAACCATTAAACCATTAGTACATTGCATAATATATTTTTCCCATAAATATATAAATATAAAATATAATAAAATGGCCAAAGAAAATCAAATACTAAATACATGAAAATACTAAAACTGAAAACATATGTGGTGTGGGGTGAAATTATTGTAAAGAATGTAAGGCTTTTATATCCTTTAACAAATCACTATGGGCTCCATTTCTGTCTTTACAGAAATGTTTACCCAGTCAGGAATCCCATTCAATAAAGTGTAACATCTCTCTCAGTAATTTCAAATTGATGTTAACTCTAAAATGGTATACCTCCCACTTAAAGATCCTCTGCTTCTGTTCTGAGTGAACAACCTCAAGAAAATGACTCGGATGTGTACATACCCATGTCTCATAATCAGCCACTGGTCTGTAAATGTTTTTTCCTTTACTGTTGAGATACTCTGCCACTGTGGAGTAGAGTCTTTCTGGTTGCTGAGCAGACCACCTGCGATCCAACAGCCACAGTTCAAAAGGAACAGCGTTGCCATTCAGATGTGATCAGATTATCAGCTTAGTGTGATAAACAGGCCGGCTATTTGTGCTCTTCCCTCATGTAATTCTCCCTCATGTGCTAACTTCTTATTCTTTTGGCAAGTAGAGAGGTGAGTATTTCCATGCTCACCTGCCTACGCGCTTTCTGGTGGCTCCCATGAATCCTTTTTATACTCACCTGCCTGCTCGACGCCTTCTTGCTCCCCTGGACCTCTGTCAAACTCTTCTGTCTGCCCACTCTTCTTTGGCTTCTACAACCTACCTTGAACCAGTCACACTTTTGGCCATTCCCCAAGGCATCTCAATAATTTCCTACTTCAAGTAAGCCAAGACTCTGAGCTCTTTAGCATACTAGTTGGAGCTCAACACATTCTCATCACTTAACACTTTTATTGAGTTTATTGATACTAAGGTTTCTTCTCTTTCCTCCACAGATGAGACAGTCATGGCCTCCCCCATGGCAGCTCCATATGCGGACAGCAACATTGGTTACACCAGCTATCCATCTGGTGGCATTAGAAGCAATTTGTCATAAGAAGCAGAGCTGACCAATGGAAAACACACCCCTTGGTCACTTCAAGTACCTAGTACCTAGTTATGCCACTCACTCGCACAATATATTCCACAAACTTGTTAATGATGCTTTAAGGGATTTCCTGAATGTGTTCATGTCTTTAGATCAGGGGTGTCCAAACTTTTTTCACTGAGGGCCACATACATAAAAATATAGGAGGGCCTGGGCTGGGCCACTTACTAGAAATTAGATAATAATTAATAATTAAAAAGTTAGAAAAATCAATTAAAAGTGGTCAAATATGTTATATTGTTGGATATAATTAAAGAAAAAACTGCCTTCATCACAGCTTTCCATAAATGGATCTTTATTGATTTATTCAGAAAAAGCTTTGGTAGTTCATTCTCACAACAGCAGCCTCAGATTTCTTCTTAGACAGAATTTACAATACAGAGAAAAAACAATAACAGGTAAATTTCAAGCCTGTTATTTGAATTATTAGGCTTAGGCAACACACCTATTAACGTTCGTATCAGCATTAGCAGACTGAACTGGACTTAATAACAGGAGTGCATATAATTTTAGTAAATTACTCTGGTGAGTATCAGCTGGGCTGGGTATGAAAATCGGGCGATCCACCTGCGGTGCTGATCCGATGCCACTCGTGCCAAAAATCCGGACAAATGTCACTTGATCAGGGGCGGTAGTTGCACTCGCAGTAGCACAGAAACAGAGCCGGAGGGAAAGAGAGAGAAAGAGAGCCAGGGACAACAACAAGAGACAACATTGTCACATTAGAATAGTGATGGTAAATTTGATTATTTTTACTGAATTGAGTTTCAATGAGTCACTCACCAAAGTGAATCGTGTTTTTTGAATCATTTGAGTCACTGAGTCAGTTGCCCAGAGAGTGCAAAAAATACATTTTCATTTAAACTTAATTTTTTCTCTTTTCATGTATATCCTACTGCTAAGATGAGTGATTGAAAAAGAAAAACAACAATTTTTATAGAGCAAAAAAAATTTCTAAAGTGCACATTTATTTTATTTATTTTTATTTCATTTTATTTGTATTTTCCTCAAATGTATCAAATATATATTTTTATATATAATTAAATGTCCACTGAGCCAGGGGGCGGTAATGCGCCTTAACATTGGTTGCCAACCAAGAAGAAGAAGAAGCTGTGAGCCAGGAGGGAGGGCGTGAGTGAGTCCTGAGTGAGTCCTGAGTGATTCGTTGCTATGATTCAGCACAGAAAGGGAGGGGGTGAGTAACTCAAATGTGCTGTTAGCATGTTAGCTGAATGATGCTACTGTGATCCGAGGAGCTTTTAGCTGTGTCCCAAAACGTAGGCTGCATCCTTCGGAGGACCCGGCCTTCGCGATCTACGATCTATGGGCTCGGTCCTTCGAAGACCGAGAAGGCCGGAAGTGCGAGGCTTTGAGATTGGATGGTCTTGCCTTCAGATTTGCGTCACTGCTGGAGTTTCATAAACTCAGCCGTCTGCTCCTTGCCATCTAAAATACAACAGGACACTGCCGTAAATTCTCGACCATCTCACACTTCTGTTTAAACAGTTTTCTGTTTGACGTTTATTCAGCTGTGTGAAAATCCCGGAGGAACCCACCCGATGGATTAATAAAGTTTTATTTAATCTAATAATCTAATAACTTTGATCTCAGCCAAACCGATTTGCAAACAAATAAAACCCCGAAAAAAGCCAAACAATTACATTTTTAAGTTATCCGAGTGACTTATGTATCATGCTTAACCTGAGTAGTGAACGGCAGCGGGGTCTGAAAACAATGAAGCCGGGTGTCCGCTGCTCTCGCCGGCTCGAGTGACCATTGAACCCCCGGCTAGCTATTGAGCGGGTGGGTAACATATGTCTCCGAAAATGTTGGCGCAGTTTTGCAAATATGCCATGTCTTGATTAACCAAGCAGAGACTTGAAGTTTACACAGCTACTTTCTCGCCTGAAAATATATTGAAAGTTTATTTTGTGACCCAGAAAGATTGATAAGAGTAATTTTAAAACTTAGAAGCGGCCACCATTGTTGGAAACTGAAATTGGCTGGGCCGCGCTATGAATTCTGGGATATGGTGGGTCACGAAGGACACACCTGACCCATCCTTCAAATTCGGGGAAATGAAGGACGCATTTGTCAGCCGCATTTGAAGGAGTCGACGAATTGGGACAGCCTTCGTCGCCTAATCGGCCTTCAAATGTGGCCTCCAAAGGATGCAGCCGACGTTTTGGGACACAGCTATTGTCTTGATGTGAACTTTCTACTCAGGGTTTTTTCTTTCAGTTCAGAACAGAAATGTTTTTGTTAAGAAACTGGCTGTTGTTTTTTTTCCCACAATTTTAATTTTAAGCTAGATATATTTCTACTAATGAAATTAGTTTGCTAACAGCAACAGGGATGAGTCAGTGAGTCAGTTGGGCTTGTGAATCATGATTCACGAGTCAGTAAAGAGATTCTCGAGCATTGAACGATTTGTCCATGATTCTCACATCACTACATTAGAAAGGTATAGTAATTATCCACAACTATTTTCAGTTGTGGATGATAAAGGATTCAGAAAGTTTATTCATGCAGGCCTATATGACAGAGAATGTGCATCTTCTTTTTGTTTTTCACATTTTAATTTATATTTAATTGTGTTGTGGTTTGCAGTGTTTTGTGTTGTTTCACTTTAAATTTGTTTAAAATTTAAATAGTTTAAAGTTAAAATGTAAATAGTTGTTTTTTGTATTATATGATTTATTTATTACATCTTATGTCAAGTGAATAAATAAGTTTATTTACGGTGGCCCCTAGAGACAAAACACGTACAAACTCCAAAACACATACAAACTCAGAAGCACATAAAATCTCAGAAGCACCTACAAACTCCAAAACACGTGCAAACTCCAAAGCGCGTAAAACTCAGAAGCGCGTACAAACTCCAAAACACAAGAGAAGTGCTCCAGGATGCTAGGGGCAGTGTTGAGCTTTTGTTACCTAGTGGCTACACAAGCCAGGAAGTACCAACGACCAGATTTGGTATGTGGTAGTAACAGGTAAATTAACTTTTTTTTTTTTTTTTGAATATATATGAGTGCCTGTGTATAAATACACAAACAATACAATATGCTTTCAATCGTGTAATTTATATGATCTAGGTAGCTCTGTTTTGGAAGGTCAGTTAACGCTAGTAATGTGTTTTGGAGTTTGTACGTGCTTTGTCTCTAGGGCCACCGTATATATTTATATGGAAACAGATAAATAAAACCATGTTTTTTTTACATTAGTAATTTCTTTTGTGCATTATTTTATATTGTTGTTGATAATAAATGAATTAAAGCAACAAAACAACCTGAAGAGCCGAGCCGAGCAAGCCGGTTCTCTAAAAAGAGCTGGAATTCCCATCTCTAGTAGTGACAGAATGGATGCGCATTATTGATAATTGATGCATGTGTACCAGCACATTAACACACGGGTACTGTGGAAGATATATTTTCACTCATCTAAAGTGAGCACAAGCTTTATCAGACAGTTGCAGTTTAGTGTTGGCTGACAAGTTTTCAATGCATCGCACAACTGTATTACTGGGCATGCTGACGTTGTTGAGGTCCTGCACTTTTTCTGGGAACATTATTTCGGCGACTTTAAAGAAGCAGCGTTTTATGAGGTCTCCATCTGAAAAAGGCTTGCCATGTCTTGCGATGACAGGGTGACCTCATAGCTGGCTGTAGCCTTTTCCTGGACTTTCTGAGCACGAAAAAAAATACTGTTGCTGACCCTGCAGGAGAGCTACCATTTGCTTTAATTTCTGCTCTCACTCAGCACCAGTGTAGTATGCATAGGCCTGATGTTTGGTTTCATAATGACGTCGTACATTATACTCTTTCATAACTACCACAGTTTCAGTGCAGATCGAACAGACACACGTCCCCTTGAATTCTTTAAAGAAATATTCACTCTCCCACCATGTCTTTAATTTTCTGCACTCACTTTCTACCTTTCGCTTCTTTGGTTCTGCCATGTTCAGTAACTTGGGGTAAATTTCTCCTGTGATTGTCCTTTTTGGTGGAGTAACTGCCTTCATCAACAGTAGCTCCCCCTGGTGTTAAAACTAAGAAGTGCAATACACTCAAGCAAAAGTTGAAGTGCAGGCCATACTGTATTCTATTTAGAAAATTTCTTACAGGCCAATTAAAAATGGACCGCGGGCCGCAGTTTAACCACAAGAGTTGCTTGTGGTTAAACTAGCAGTGGAAGAGTGGTGTCATTAGTTGGAAGGGGCCAAAATCTTATTAGTAGTAGGACAGATCTTAAAACCCCCTCTTATCTTAAGATTGCCAAACACTTAAAATCCTGTGAGGTTCAATGTTCATTGTTTTTCAGTTGTATCAAAGTCTCTTTTTCATAATACCCATGGCGTTGTTTTGGTGCCACTATTCTGCCAAAAATTTGTTTTGTACTGTTCAGTCTATACCCATATGGAAAAGATATATATAAATCTTATAAAGTTTGTATCTGTCTTGTGTGAAACTTGTATGAAAAGCATATAAGTGTGAAAACAGATATAAGATCCCTTGAAAAATTATATAATGAAACTTGTATGTTTTGGATACTTACTAAAACAATGTATGAAAGCAATGCGAAAGTGGCCACTTTCATGAGTAAATCATGTAAGCCTCATGAAAGTGGCCACTTTCATGAGTAATCACATAATCACATCTAAATGTTAATGTTTGGTTTATTTCAGTGTTTGATATTCCTGAGTAAATGGGTTTGGCTGAGATTAAATTTTAACTTCATAACTGGACCGTTTTATTTAATACTGAAGTCTTACTTGTCTATTTTGAATTTCACCCGTCATATTATGAAAATGTTTCCTCCTGAATGTAAATATTATTTTATGTTAGATTTAACTCAGATTTAAATAAGAACAGAACAGGGGATATGACGTGAAAATATCTTAAAATTTATTTTGTGATCCACTGCCTCGTTTGAGTTTTGGACGAAATGCAGTCTGGGATATTTGCCTGGCTGTGGCTACAGTAGCTAACAAGCTGATTGGAGACCAAAACAGCCAATCAGATTTTTTTGCATCCAAGTCTGTGATTGGTTGGCTTTTTGGCAACAATATAACGGTGTACAGAAAGAGTTGAACGCGCAGGGGCAGAAATGTTGAGAGCGCGAGTGACACACTGCGAGCAGGACCGCAGAGATCTGCGCAAGAGCAAATGCAAAAGATCTGAGCGAGAGGGGCTGCTATTGTGTGTGTATATGGATAATAGCAAATAGGGATGCAACGATACCAATTTTTTCAAACCGATACGATACCGATACTTGGATCTGAGTACTTGCCGATACAGAGTACAAAAACCGATACTTCTACCACACACACACACACACACACACACACAAATGCAATGAATTGGAAGACAGGTTTTATTTTATTCTCTGCCGATAATAAATAATATCTTAATAAAAAATGACCACAAAAAATTTTCAAGTGAAAAATAAGCACTTCTGTTAAATTATTGCAGAGTCTCCACATTGTAATTTAACAAAATATCACTGAACTATTGGCACTGTCTCGAGCTTTCGGAATAATAAATAAAGACTTCTGTTTGGAATAAAATAAATACAAATTAGGTTTGAGAATAAAATAAACTTTTAAATTGTTGCAGAGTGTCCATATTGTAAACAAACAAACAAAATAACGAAAGTATTTGGCATTGACGAACGAACTCCCCATCTGCCCGTGGATCATCAGTCCACTTTGCCGTTAAAACAAGGACTGTCATCGCGCACACACTACTTGTCTTTACCTCTTTAGAAAGTTTTGGCACCATTATCTCCCTGATGTGTGGGTGGCTGGGAATTTCATATCGCGGCTCAAGTATGCTGAGAAGAATCCTATGTTTTCCACGACTGGCATTGGCTGGTCATCCAGAGCGATAAAATGAGTCAGAGCCTCTGTTATTTTAACTGCCCGTGGAAAAATGACAAGCCACCCTCTGATTCATGAAATAAGTTAGTATCGGTTCATGGTATCGGTTAACTTTTACGAGTATGAGTATCGGCCCCGATATCAGTATCGGTATCGGTGCATCCCTAATAGCAAACAGTGAAATACATTTTTGCACACAGCAATGAATTTTGTTCACCCAAATTTAGCTTTTCTTCGCTCAAAATAAAATTCTCCTCAAGATGCAACACTTGTACTTGCAAAATTCTTTTGACGTGCGCTCAGAATAGTGGCATGAAAATATCGCTATAAATACTCACCTTAAAGCAGATCACTCTTAAGGTGTAGAGGAAATGGTGTCTCGCTAATTTTGAAGCTCATCATTTAACCTGAAAAAATTGTTTTCAGAAAAATAAATTTGAGAAAAAATTATTCCTAACCATCTCATAGGCGTAAAATTATGTATAGCTACTTTTAATATCACTGATATTTATTTTGACTCTTTTTTCCAATTACTTCCTCAAACCATGAACATGTCTTTTAGACCCTTCCTACAAGACTGCTCAAAGAAGAACTACCATTATTAATGTGTCGATCTAAATATGACCAATCTATCTCTATTATTGGTCTCTTGTACCACAAGTGTTCGCAATACCACCACTACTTAGAAAGAACTTGACTATACTACTTTGTTACAGGGATTAGAGCATTTGGTAGGTAATAAAGGTACTGAGCTCCAGTGGCTTGAAATATATCTGTCTAGCAGACTCCATTTTGTTCATGTAATTTGGGAGTCCTCTTCATACACTAAGGTTAATATAGGAATTCCACAGGGTACCATGCTAGAACCAACTATTTTTATATACATGCTTCCTTTAGGCAGTATAATTAGAAGGCAAATCATACATTTTGACTGTTATGCAGATGGTATTAAACCATGAAGCCAGATAACACACACCAGTTTGGTAAAGAAAAGTCTTAAAGACACAGAGAGCCCTTTTCTGTGGAACCAGCTTACAGTTTGGATTCGGGAAACACATTCTACTTTCAAGATCAGGCTTAAAACTTTTCTTTTTGTATGGTTAGGGCTGGATCAGGTGTCCCTGAAATTGTCTTAAAATACAATAGGCCCAGGCTGCTGGAGGTTTCCCATGATGCGCTGAGTTTCTTCTTCCATCACCTTTTTCACTGTGTGTTTATACACCACGATGCATTTAATTATTACCTATTCATCATCTCTGACTCTCTTCTATAGTGTGTCTTTGTCCCTACCCCCAACCAGTTGCCGCAGATGACACATACTGAAAAAAAAGTAAAGTTTTGAAACAAGGACAATGTTAAAGAAAGCATGATTTGGACATTCTTTGATCAAATTTCATAGATATTGATGTATTTTTGTATGCACCATTATAATTGGTTTATAAAGTGAGATAATTAATCCTTACTTTTCCTTTTCTGCGTAAATTAATATAATTGAAACACATTGGAATATTTACTTAATTTCATTATTAATTAGTAATAATGCCATAAAATATTCTTAAAAACAGAAATGCACAGAAAATTTCATATGGAGAAAACTTGTTAAACCTTTATGGTCCTAATTAATTAATTAATTAATTAATCAGTTAATTTAAAAAAAAAACCTTCAGATTACCTACATATTAGTTGTAGTGACAACAGACTGACTAAAAGTCTGTACACAAAGTTAATGTTAAGAATTTTAGTTTTGTTTTGATTGGTTGGAGGATTTGTATAAAACTTATAAAAGTCACAATTAGTTAATTCCTAAGTATTCCTTATTCCTTCTTATTCTTCTTTTCCCACAATTCATTTTAAACTGGTGTAGCCTGGAAGTGTGAAATTCACTGAGGGGTGAATAACTGTAATCTGACTAGTCCACACCTCCAACCACCTCACCCAAATTGCTGGTGCTTAATTTTTAGGTGAATACTTTAAATAACATTAGCCACATTATATAAGTGTTATTTTACAGTCTAGCTAACCATAGCTATCAATACCAAATATATTTATGATGCTACATCTGTAACATTGTGCTGTGTGATCAAACTGCTTATTTCAGAGTGGCCTTTTGTTGTGGTTAGTCTAAGGCCCACCTGTGCAATATTCATTCTGTCTAATCAGCACCTTGACATGCCACACCTGTGAGGTGGGATGGACTAACAGAGATTTAGACAGATTTGTGAACAATATTTGAGAGTAATGGGTCTTTTGTGTATGAAGAAAATGTTTCAGGTCTGTGAGTTCAGGTCTTGAAAAACAAAAGTGTTTCGTTTTTATATTTTTGTTCAGTGTACATACCCAGAATAAAGAAAGGTCATTCATTTCTTTTTGGGGCAAAAAAGTGGTCTGGTGATTAGCAGCATGGCAATGATTTCCAGGGTGTACCAATGACAGCTGGGACGATAAACCTCTCCTGTCCCACATAACCTTGAATTGCAGGGGAAAGAATATGTATGGCATATTTTTGCTTACTGGGCATTTAAAGTATGAATTCAATTAAGATTTTTTTTTTAGATATAAAATATGCTGTGATAGAAGATCCCCTACACTCCAATGCAACACTTATGTATTTATATGTATAATTCCGTTCAGCTTTTCAAACACAGTTTTAAGTAGACCTCTATCTCATATATATAATAATATCAGCCATGATAAAATAAATCTGGTATTTTCTGGCTAGCTTTTGATTTCTTTATACATGTTTAAGATTTTTGCATTCAAACGGGTAGTTTAGGATTTTGTTAAACACCTGTTTCAATTTCAATTAAAAAAAATTCCTTTAAGTAAAGCGGAACCTAAGGTAGGATTAACAGCATTTTCACATGTAATATTATCTCGATATGCTAAAACATCAGCCATTATTCTTATCTTATTTTTTATGACGTTATTACCATTTGAAGCCTGTCTAAAACAAACAAACAAAAAAATAGAAAATTCAAATACACAGAAACACACAGAAAAACACAAGTTATTATATTGTTAGCATGGTATCAGGCTACTATTACTAATTGGTTTTGCTTCATGGGCATATCTTTATTCCACATCATTACCCTTGGTTTTGGCCCCCTTTTTTATCCAATTACATATATTTTAGTGTAATATTGCTCAGCTGTAACTATTATGCCACCATTGTAGTACTTGGAAATTAACTGGTTACTACTCTAATATAATTAAGTTGTAATAACTTGCAAACATCCACATTATTACCTTCTTATTTCCACCTTGTTACCACTCCATTTTTACACAGCTGTATTAGAAAGTGCTACTGATCACGGTCCAGTGCACTCTGTTGCATTTGTTTTAGTTGCACTGGTATTTAGTGTTATCACTGGTACATATTCTTCCAAACACCTGGACAATAAACTCTCGTATACACAGGTCATCTGTGGGAACAAAGTAGAATGGGATTTGAAGGAGCAGGAAGGATAACCTAAACATATACTGTAGGTAACTGTATGAAAATGACTAGTTTTGAAGTGGTTTATTGAAAAATTAAAATATAGAACCTGACAGACAGGAAGACCGCTTATGAGACAGAACAAAAAAGGTCTATGAGAGCCACTGAAGGCATAAGAAAATGAGAAAGTATAAAGTATTTTTTGCAAAATTTTCAAGTAGTTCATTATCATTAATAGGGATGGGTATCGTTTAGGTTTTATCCGATACCGGTGCCAAACCGGTACTTTTGAAACGGTGCCGGTGCTTAAACGGTGCTCAACCGGTGCTTAAAGAATGGAGAACACAAAATTGGTCCAAAAACCTCTCATGTTCAGCCGTTTTTTTGTAAAAAGATAACAATGTTAGCCTTTTCTGCAGCTATAGGGGATTTATGGTATTGCTCTTGGCTGGAAGCAGTGCTTAAACAATGGAAAAAACACAAACTTTGTCCAAAAACCTCTCATGTTTAACTGTTTTCCACTTTTTCTTTGGTCATTTTAGCCTTTTTGGCCAGGGTGAAGGGAGTATCTGCCATCAAACAAGAAGACAGCCGCATGTAGCTATGATGATGTTTGCTAGTTCACCTTACATGCATTAATGTAATAACGTGGTTAGCCTACTAAACGTAAATTACACACGAACAACATTAAGCTACTCACGCAGAGAAGAACGGCTGCTGCTGCCATCAAATACGGTGCATTTCTCGGCTTTTAAAAAAAATGCTATGCGTCGCCAGGTGTTTCATCAGATTCGAGGTGTTAGCTCCTTTGCACAGTATCACCTTAAAGCACTTGTTGCAGGCTGCTGTGTTTGCATCTTTTGCTGTGAAATACAGCCAGACTTTTGACCGCTTTGCCTTGGGCATTTTTAATCTGTTGCTCTGCTCTAAAAGAACGCACGTACCTGGACCCGCCTACTATCCTCGGAAACGTAAAATGATTGGCTAGAATCTAAAGTGTATCACAGCTCAGGAAAAAAAAAGCACCGAAATGTGCGCTGCTTTTCGGTCTGGTTACTACCGTTTATGTCAGAACCAGTGCCATCATGGCACCGGATACCGGTACCCATCCCTAATCATTAATGAAAAAGACCACAATTGTGGTGCTGCCACACCAGCAGGTCCTTAGCAGGTCTTAAAATTAGGTAAATGTAACCTGAATGATAAATTAGTAAACATGACATATCATGCTATGTTATTATTATTATTATTATTATTTGTATTATTATTATTATAATATATGTAATAAATACATTGAATTGAAAACTACAGGCAAATGAAAAATGGGGTGTATCTAGTTTTGCACAGATTGTTTCTTCTTTTTGGCATTCACCCTTTCTAATTATGTAATTGGAAAGATGTGTTAGGTCCATTTGATCACATTTTTACATTTTTATGGTCTTAAAAAGCTTGAAAATAGAAGGCAACTGGACTTCTTTAAGTTTGTGGAGATGTTTCACCTTTCATGTTAGAAGCTTCTTCAGTTCTAAAAATAAAAGATGGAGAATCACAAGTATTTAACACCCGGTTTTGCTTGTCCCCTTTGGAGGCGGTCCAAGTAAGTAAAATTTCATTTATATAGTATCTTTTAAGACATACAAAGTGAATAACTTAATTGGACTCAAGTGCAAGACTCGGGGAAGAAGCAGCAAGATGCAGAAAAAGCTTTGTGATACTTTACTGACTTCAACACAAACTGAGGAAAACAATAATTTCTTAAATATGTGCAAAAGGAAATTAAAAGTCACTTGGAACACAGAGTTTAACTGCGTGAGAGACCAGCAAGCATATGGGCAGGCTGGATCTAGAGAAGGAGAGGATAGATCAGGCAGAGCAGGGAACTCAGGAAGAGAATGATGTTATCCCGAGTGAGATTGTGAGATGCCTTACTTGGATTCTGAGCGAGAGGGAACCAGGGACGTATTGAGAGGAGAAGCCTTGGTTGAGTCTCTAGAGATCGGAGGAGAAACAGAATTATCCACTTGGCATGGAATCATTCAATGAAAGTAAGACTAACAACTAGCCCATTTACCACTCTAAGAGAGCTGATAATGTGGTGAAGTGTGGATGGACGCACTGGTCCTCAAGTATGGCAGTTCATTGGAGATGAGTAGCAGGTGAACAGAAGAGGAGAGAAGGATGCCCCAGCTCCGCCCAGGTAAGGCAGGGATAGTCGCTGCCTCTTACCCACTGGAAACTTCAAAAGGTGAGAGACCATTGGCTGAGCAGGTCAGTGTGTTGTACACTACTACTCTATCTATTCCGAGTAGCTGATCACTCTAAGAAGCCACATTCTGTGATGCCACACAGCAAAGAGCTGCCTCCAGCTCTTGATTCAGGCGTTCAGTCTCTCCATTGTTCTCAGGATGACGTCCTGAACTTAAGTGCACTTTATCTCCAACAGCAGAACAGAAAGCCTTTCACACCTGAGACAGAAACTGGGGACTCCTGTCTGAAACTATTTCTACAAGGAGACTGTGCAGTTTGAAAACATGGTCTATGAGCAGTTTAGCAGTGAGCATGGCACTCAAGTGCAACACAAATGGGTCGACTTTGACGGATGTAATAGACCAGATGGAGGCTTAATGCGGCTCTTACTTCTGGAGAAAAAGTAAAGGCTGACACTTACTCCTTGGCCGCAGCCCTAGCATGGGCCTCAACCCGAATGACGACTACTTGAAGTGGCACCTGGGACCTGTAGTTAATTATCAAACCTCAAAATGAGGGAAACGAGATCCTCAAAGGAGCACATCTCATCCTGGGATGTTAGCTGGTCCTTCATGGAGTCATTGAGGAAATTCAAGAACGCTCCATGGAGTATGTCAGCGGGCCAACTGGAACTAGCCCCAAGTGTGCGGAACTTAAAGACATGCTCGTCGACACATTTGTTTCCCTGCCGAAGGGCCAGTAGGCACCTTTGCACTGTGCCCCCACTGAGAGGGTGAGCAAAGGATGCCTTAAGCTTCTAAACAAACTCTTAGAATGAACATATAGAAATGGCTCACGACAGTAAATAAGCCTCTGCCCACATTAGACCCTTATCTTGTAAGTAGCCGACCTCAAAGGAATTATAAAGGCATCATCAGAAAAAGAGTGATGCGACGCACAAAGGCCAGCTAGCACTGGAGCAGGAAACTGACCTCCCCCAAGAAAGGCTTGTGAGAGAATGGGTTTCCATGGCTAAGCAGCTGCATCAAAAGCCTTACGCCACCAAGTGTAGTTCAAAGTGTTGAATGCAATGGTGTAAAGTACGTCACTGCTGGACTCTAGAGAAACCAAGACGTGGAGTGATGAATTACACTTCCCTGTCTGGCAATCCGATGGAATAGTCTGGGTTTCACAGTTGCCATAAGAAAAGCACTTAACTGATTGCACTGTGCCAAGGGTAAAGTTTGGTATAGAGAGGATTATGGTGTGGGTTTTTTTTTTTCAGGAATTGGTGTTGAACTCTTAAATGCTTTGGCATACCGAGACTTTTTGGATAATTTCATGCCCTCAACTTTGTGGAAACAATTTGAGGATGGCCATTCCTTTTCTGACATGACTGTGCACCGTAGCAAAAAGCGCGGTCTATAAAGCTTGGTGTAGAAGAACTTGACTAACCTGCACAGAGTCCTGATCTCAACCTGTTAGAACCAGATTGTGATGAATTAGAGCAAAGACTGAGAGTCAGGCCTTCTTGTCCAATGACAGTTTCAGATATCATAAATGTGATTTCAGGAAGAATGGTCAAAGCTTTCCGTAAATGCAGTGTCAAGGCAGACACACATTTACTTCTGGCAAAATAGTGTATATTTGAGAGTGTGCAAATGAAGACCGAAGCCAAAAAGCTAAAGAAAGTCATTGAGTTTCCTATTTCAAACTTTCAAACTCAAAATAAAGCATGAGGTGGATGCTTCAGAACTTTATGGTGGGGATATTCTTTCACCTTCTTTTCTCTTTGCTTATCCTCACCTGAAAGGTGTCATGACTTTTCTGAGGTGAGGTGAGGTGATGAGGTGAGGTGAGGTGAGGTGAGAAGGAGCAGCTCTTGTGGTGGCCAGCAGGCTGTCCCTATCCTATCTGTCAGTGTCATCCAATTTATGTGTTGTTGCTGAGTAGACATGCTGCAAATCAATTTCCTATTGGGGATAATAAAGTCATCAATTAACCATAAGTTACCATGAGCTGCTGGTTAAAGAGAGTTAGAAGCACTGGTTAATGGGGGGTGAGCACTCTTTTAAGGTCTGGACCAACCACAAAAACCTGTCCGCCTACAATATGCTAAAAGTTTAAATTCAAGATGGTCTCTATTTTTTGGTTAGTTTTGGGTTGAAAAGTGTCCCTTAATGGAATTACAGAGGAGGGTGTGAGATGTGGGACGCTTGAAAGAAGAGGTCAATCAAACATCTCCAGTTTCTTCCTCTTGTTAGTTGGAAATTATTATTTTATGTCACGTCAATTAAATACTGAATTATCTGTGGAGTGAGAAATTGTGACTCAAGATCGACCGAGTGGCGTGAGCTGGCCCCAAATCTCGGGAGTCTGATCCATGATTCCACCTTGAGAACCGTTTGCCTAGTGTACCAAGAGCTGTCCAATGAAAGCCACACGTCTTCCCATACCTGGCTGCACCCACCTGGAAAAGTGTCAGGGTTCCTGGGTCGTTGACCCAGTGTTTTTGGTTTTGTCAGGTTCAGTTTATTTCTCACTCATTTACGTTGCCTGTGTGTTGTGTTCTAGTTATTTCCATGTATCATTAGTGAGATTATGTTCAGCTGTGTACTCACCGGTCTCTCATCATTACCATCAGCCTGTGTATTTAAGTCCTCAGTTACCTTCTGTTTGTTCTTGTGTCATTGTTGATGATGTTAATTCCGTGTGTTCAGTTCAGTCAGTCAGCTAGTCATTTCAGTCAGCCATCTTATGTTCTGCTCATCCCACTCACTATAATAAACTCCATCAACTCTCACCATGAGTCCTACATTTGGGTCCCTTCTTCTTTTCCTCTCATCGACACACAAAGCTATTAATTCCTAAATAAATTATGTATGATTGAAGGAAAGCTATTAAAACAGACAAAAGCACAAAGTAAGAACAAGGAAATAAGTAAGAAAAAAGTTGAACTAAAGAGAATGGTAAATGGCCTGTATTTGTATAGCGCTTTACTTAGTCCCTAAGGACCCCAAAGCGCTTTACACTACATTCAGTCATTCACACATTCACACACACATTCACACACTGGTGATGGCAAGCTATATTGTACCCACAGCTGCCCTGGGGCGCACTGACAGAGGCGAGGCTGCCGGACACTGGCCCCACCGGGCCCTCTGACCACCACCAGTGGACAAACATGGGGTTAGTATCTTGCCCAAGGATATTTGGCATGTAGACAGGAGGAGCCTGGGATCGAACCACCGACCTTCCGGTGACCCGCTCTACCACCTGAGCTACAGCCACCCCAGTTTTGTTGAGAAAATCCCCCAATTTTGTTGAGAAAATCAACACACACCGAAGTACCAGGTCCTGGACACAGAGAACCACCAATCTGGAAGCAAACTAAGGCTTACCATCTGAGAACCCAGTCCTGCAATCCACACCTGGTCACACATTTGGACATAACGTTTTCAGTGGGAGAAACGTTTCGTAACTCATCTAAATGACTTTTTCATTCTCAGCTAACTCCAAGTTTCCCCAACCTTAGAAACACTTCCTTTGCACAATGACTGAAACTAGCACCACTGACAAATGCATATGCAAATTGTCATGACTACTGACCAATGACCACTGATCACTGGAGCACAAACTGGATGTCATCAGGATGCTACAACACAGGGAAAACACCATCCCCACATTAACAGAGGCCAGGGAAGCAGAAAAACATCAAGAAGGCCCTGATTAAATGTGATTATCCCAGCTGGACATTTTTCAAAGCTGGGCACCTAAAGGAAGCTCCAGGTCATCCAGGAGAGAAGAAGGACGACTGCTATCTAAGCGAAAACCCTTAATGATCCTCATTTGATCTCAGTGAGTCACATGATAGGGTGGGTAAGTTTCACAATGGGTTCCCCTGAAACCTTGCCTGATAGTGACCTACACCCGTTTTTAAACCAAGACTAATCATACTAGATCAGAGATTCTTCCACACTCTCCTCTGTCCCAGATAATTTTTCCTTTTCTCTTTCACAGATTTTTTTGTTCTGTTTCTGCAGTCAGTTTTGCCACGCTAGCCTCTCAGGAAACTATTTTTCATTTGTAAATACATTTTCTAAAGTTTCTCCCGTTGTGCTGAGTTTGAATTTAGCAGTGTTGTTTGAGTTGTTTTTTTTTAAAAACAGCTACTGAGTCCACAGTTCTTAATGCTTGGGGGAGAGAGTTCCACAGTCTAGGGGCCACAGTGGCAAAAGCTCTATCCCCCTTAGTCCTCCTCTTAGTATTTTTATAGCAAGTAAGCCCTGATCAGATGACCTCAAAGACCTGCTAGGGACATAGGGCTGTAGCAGATCAAAGATGTAGGCAGGTTCCAGTCCGTGCACAGCTCTGTAGGTCAAGACCAGGATCTTAAAATCAACTCTAAATTTAACAGGAAGCCAGTGTAACTGAGATAATAACGGTGTCACATGTGAGTACTTGGAGGATTTTGTCAAAAGCCTAGCTGCAGCGTTTTGCACAACCTGCAGACGATCCAGAGAACCTTTGCTTAGACACATAAACAGCGAATTACAATAATCCAAGCGTGATTCCTCCCAGCAGAAGGGAACCTTGAGTGAAGTGAGACGGGTTAGTGGCAGAGCAAGCTTACTATAGTCACGAATGAAACGTCAGTAAAAATGTGCAAAACCCAAGAAACTTTGGAGCTGCTTACGGTTTAATGGGGCAGGCTAGTTAATGACAGCTTGAGCCTTAGCTGGGTCGGCCCTGAGATTGCCTTTTTCGATGATGTAGCCCAAAAAGGAAACAATAGTTACAAGAAACTCACGCATCTCTCCTTTCATGAATAGACGATTATCGAGGTGGCATTGCAAAACCAGTCTGACGTGACGTTCATATTTGGGGACTGAACGTGAAAAGATGAGGATGTCATCAAGATAGACGAAGACAAAGTGATTTATGAAATCCCAGAGCACGTGGTTGACTAAGGCCTGAAACACAGCAGGGGCATTGGTTCAAGGTTCAAGGTTCTTTATTTGTCACATGCATAGTTGTACAAGTATAACACACAGTGAAATGTAGCCTGACACGCTCCTCGAC
>NW_024583104.1:0-1245 GCF_018398535.1 Haplochromis burtoni | reverse complement strand
GAGATCTCTGTCCAGAAGAGCGCAGTCCTGGGAACAGCTAAGATACTGCGCAGGACCCTCAAGCTCCCAGGCCTCTGGTAGAGGACCCGAGTTTGAAGGACTGACCACCCACAGGGGCGAGTGGGGATTTTAATTTTTTTTATATATTAGTGGTGTCAAAATTAACACGTTAACGCAAATTAATCCGCCATCACGGTCAATGTGATTAAAATTTTAAATGCAATTAACACATCTGGAGTGCAGAATGACTCAAAATCCCTGAAAAGTCTCTGTCAACGCATTTTGGGGGGTTTATCCAAGTAGAGTTACCTTCGCACATGCGCAAATGGGCAGTTGATCTTGTAGTGACAGGCAGCTGAACCAACAGACTCAATATGAAAGATGATAAATGCACATCGGCCCTCTTGATAGGGAATTTGAGTATCAAAAAAATAACAAGATGGCACAGTCGACTGACATAAAATATTATGCACATTGTGCAAGAAGGAATTTTCTTTTCACCAAAGCACTTCCAGCGTAAAATATCATATTGACACGAAGCATACGTTAGCCGGGGATGCTGCTAGGACTTTGGCTAATGCGTCAACCAGCTTGCGACAAACCTCTCCCGGGGACTCAGTAAGTGTACCTCAGAAATATTGACTGATACAATTTCCAAGTGGATTGCAACAAACTGCAGACCTATTAATATCATTGAGAACATGTGAAAAAAGTAATAGTACACCTTGTGTCAAAATTTGATTGATGACCCTAGCCTTGACCTTTTGACATTGCTGGAAGTACTCCAGAAATGACTAATCGAATCCAGATGTGACTAATTTGATCCATATGCATGACGAATTGCATCCAGTGGGGGAGGTACTCCGGAAGTGACTAATTTGACGTGATGAACTGCATTCGGTGGGAAAAAAAAATTCTGTTTTGTCCAGAGAGGGTGGGGGTCGGTGGAGGGATGGTTGAGGAAAAGTTCAGGGACAATTCTGATCAGAGAGGGAGGGGGGTCATTCCAGGGGCATGAAAAGTTCAGGGGGGTAACACAGCAGATTTCTGATGAGTCAGTGGAGATCAGAGCGCATGCTGCATAGAGAGACAGAATGATCGCAGCAGTTAGTTTTTCACAGACAAGAGTTGAACTCATAGTTTGAATTCTGTTTAGTACATTGTTTAAATGATTCAGTCTCTATTATTAGCATCAATATTATGGCAAAGATCTTGATAACCATTTTCACCTACAAATGTAACCAC
>NW_024583103.1:186407-190435 GCF_018398535.1 Haplochromis burtoni | reverse complement strand
CTGCCCCAGGGCAGCTGTGGCTACAACCGTAGCTTGCCTCCACCAGTGTGTGAATGAATAGTGAAATTGTAAAGCGCCTTGGGTGCCTTGAAAAGCGCTATATAAATCCAATCCATTATTATTATTACTAGCAATGTTGTAAACTGCATTGTTTGACAGAAATGAAGGCAAACATTCTTGTGTGTGTGTGTTTGTTTTTTTACTTTTTACTTTTTACTTTACTTTTTACTAAAAATATTGGTATGTGATTGGCATCACATACCAATATTTTCATTGGTATGTGATGTATATCTGAGTCTGAGAAATCATGGGGCTGTAAAAACAAGGTTGTAAGTCTACATCAGCTTACCCAGCAGGAATTTTAAGATTAGCTAGCAAACAAGTTAGCTAATATACTTCATTATACTAGTCTCTATCACACTTTGGTAATATAATATAAATATAATATGTCCAACATAAAATGTATTGTATTAATAAAAGATATAAATTGTGTATTTAACCCATTATATCCCAGTTTGAGGCAGCTGTCACGTTTAAACACTGAAGAACGTTCCTGTTAAAGTTTCAACATTGACTTTTAACCCATGAAGTTCCCAAGTGCCATCTACTGAACAGCCTGATGCAGTCATGTGACAAGTGAATGGCTCTAGGTACCTGTGACATAATTTCCAAAATGGCAGTGACTAAACTAATTTTAGAAACCTAGATTTTTCTTACTAAAGGTAATTATTGACCCATTAAATAACTCTAATCCTTAAATAATATATCTTATCCCTTATATAATCTAGTCTGGCAACATTTCAAACAAAATGTGATGTAGAAGAAGTTTGTCAAATGTTGCTGTGAAATGCATTTCTTAACAAAAAATGCTGTATGACATTTTTGTCACAGTGAGACCAATACTAATAATTTGTTGGTCTTAGTCATGTTTAGTTAATTTAACTTATTCAATTATTTTTAAAACAATAAATTTTCTGTTGTTTCACTAGCGGGGACCACATCCTCTAAACGATGAGCGGAGAGATGAGGGAGCCTCTGCGTGAGGGAGTATGAACTGGTGCTGCGGTTTGGGGAAGGTCTCTAAGGGGACTGGTGATGGCTCCCGGCTGGGTAGAACCCCCAAAGAAGGCATCCCCTGCTGGAGTGGAGACTGGGCGTTTTTGAAGGTCTTTAGAGATTGTTACAAATGTATAACGGTAGGCTTGTGATGACCAACGGCTGAGGAGCTGGTTATGTGGTCGAGGATTCCTAGCGAAAGGCAGGAGTCGTGGCGCCGAAACGGAGTGAATGACTAAAGAAGAGATTGGGAGGGATCCCGGATGATGAGAGCACTTGATGAATGCGTGAAAGAAACCATGGTCTAGTTACAGGGTGGCCGAATTTGGAGAGCAGTTTGGCGGAGAAGTTGATGCTGCTGAGATATGTCTTTATCATGGGAATTTTGATTCACAGAATCCGGAAGGCGTAGATATTAAGCTGGAATGGTTATGGTGTCGAATAATGGGAAGGGAAGATTGAAGTTACTGTGGAACAAACGGGCACGTTACGAGCAGTCCCGTAGGTGGAAGATGCACTGGCAGCGAGACTATTTAATATTGCTACTCAGAGACGCTGCTGGGTTCCACGATGCTAGGGTTTAGATTTTGAATGGCTAAAAAAGGAGGAACTGGAGTAGAAGCAGCCTCTGCGTGGGGCCGAGAATTTGGATGTGTGGGCAGCCGCATGGAGGCATGATGGAAGA
This sequence comes from Haplochromis burtoni, assembly GCF_018398535.1. NCBI lineage: Eukaryota > Metazoa > Chordata > Actinopteri > Cichliformes > Cichlidae > Haplochromis > Haplochromis burtoni. Next base: position 188,694 of record NW_024583103.1, on the reverse strand, counting down.
AGAGTTGCTATGGTCTTGTTGGTTGTGTTGCTGCTGGGAGATTGTCGGAGTGATACAGAACAGATCTTCTTGACCATTCGAGCCCCCACGGAAGGCCACGATAATGGCTGGATGGTTTTGGAAACAGCTGAAGAAGGCAGGAACCGCTCGTGGATGTAATGGAACCGCCTTCCGTCATAATAACCCCCAAAGCCGGCAGAAGGGGCAGCGCTTGTGTAGGGCTGAATGTCATTGGGCTGCGACGGCTGATTGTCATAGGGGAAGAGATGCTGTTCTAGTTAGCGAGCAGGGGACACGGATTGGCTCTGGAGCCCTATCGAGCGTGAAAGGGTCGAGGAGTGACGGTGGAGACGCTGCGAGCGAAGTGGGTGGGAGATATGCGCGGCCTTGCAGGATTATGTGAAGTGCACGGTACGAACGATCCAAAGGGGAGAGCAGCTGACGTTTGGAGCACGTGGGGCGAGGAGAAGTTCAGGGGAGGAGAGTGATGCGATAGAGCTATTTGATAGGAAGGGAGACCTGGAAACAATCGGTGCCGAGGGTTGTGCCGAGGACTTTTTTATATTTTTTTTATTATGGTTCGGTGGGCTTGTGGGGGCATATGGGTTGGGAACGGCTGCCGCCGCAAAAGGAGCAAGAGTGGAGATAGCGGCACTGAGACATGGAACAGCTGAAGTCGTTAAAGTTATTGCGGATGGAGCGGCAGGTGCATGACGGGCTTGCCCCACTTGTCTGAACCTTGTAGCAAGGGCATGGAGGGAGTCGAAGTCGAGGGTTCAGGGATTCCTGGTACTGGAGCCGGGGTCAAACGGGTAAGAATGGAAGAACGGCATGAGTGCTGACAGCCTTTTTGGGCTGGGATGATGCAGGCGGAGCAGGGTGCGACGGGGCACCGCACGACTCGCAGGAGAGAGAAGAACGAGCAGCAAAGACGCGACAGTAGAATTCCTGATCGAGACTGCCCCAAAAAGTGTCTTGGTTAAGCTGCCGGAGGCTAGCAGCTGCCTGAGAAGCGAACTGGATGTGGTACTGATAGAAGCTGGTGCTGCCGAATCTTAGTGAGAGATCGAGTACGATGGAGAGGTAGAAGTCGAACTCTTGTCTTCAGGAGGGAAAAGCAGTGCAGAGAACATCTGTGTATAACGAGAAAACAAACGCAAACTCGAGTGGAGTGAGCTTGAGAAGGGGCCTTGCCAAGAATGATGATGGAGCCCTCTTGGCTAAGGACCACCCTGGGGAGAGCAGGCTGCGTGAAAGGAGGAAGAATGAGGTTAGCGGACACAGGAGAAGGATTTGGGGCCGGTGATTTTGGAGGGGGGGGGAGATAACCGAGGCCAGCGAAAAACCGGGCGGTGTTAGGAGTGACTGAAAACCTGTCAACCCAGTGCTGAGGTTGGCTGCGGAGTTTAGCTGAGGGTTTGCTGAGGCGAGTTGCGAAGGAGGGAATGGAGAGCGCAGAACTGGAAACTCTCGTCGAGTGAAGCGCCTAGTGGGAGGAGCCGCTGAGTAAGGAGCATGCGGAGCGATGTGGAGGTGTGGTTGACGCTGACTGGGTGAGGCTGTAAGGAGCGAGGAGGCTGCATTAATGGAGGCATTTATTCCCGGAGGAGAATTAACGCTTTTCAGTGAATGAGGGTGGTGGCTCTGGAACGTAAAGAAGTATTGGAATAATGTAGCCTTATTGTCGGACCGGCGAAAGCGAATGCCTCTCTCTTTCAAAACTCATTGAAGACAGGCAACGGTCCAGTCCGAGACCTTCGACAGTAAAGAATCTTTGGGAGACCTCACCCGGGCGTGGGAACAGCGGCGTTTCCTCGGAGTTGGACACTGAGATGGTTTTGATTTCCGGGGTGCTCCGTGGAGCTGGAGACGTGTCTCAGAGTGATCCGGCGTGGAGCTCCACTTTGAACTTTTGCTGGAGGTGGGTCGACCTCTAATAGTGGTTCGGAGGTCGTAGTTTCGCTGGGATGAAGAGCGACCAGAGCCGTTGTATTGCTGAATCGAGTGGAGAGAGGAGTTCAGAGCAATTTTTCCGGTTCTGGTCAGGCACTTCCGGTTCAGGACAAGTACTTCCGGCAGCTCGGTTTTTGCTGGGTAACTAGCTCCACATGCTAAAGGCAGTGTAGAAATGTAATCAGATGCCATCTACTCTGAATTATTCAGGCTGGAAGTTTCTTTATACAATAGTTTACACAGATACAGTGGGGCAAAAAAGTATTTAGTCAGCCACCGATTGTGCAAGTTCCCCCACTTAAAATGATGACAGAGGTCAGTAATTTGCACCAGA
>NW_024583103.1:157150-161053 GCF_018398535.1 Haplochromis burtoni | reverse complement strand
GTATTTTTATGGGACAGTTATTTTCTGTTATTTTACGGTCGTATTTTTGGCGCCCCAGCTGCCGGAATATTACCGTTGTTTTAGGATGGTTTTTTTGACAGTGTGGGGTTATATGCTCTCTCCATTTGGTACCAGTTAGCAGGCGAGCAGCTGCATTTTGAACCATCTGAAGATGATGGATGATCTAGACCATAATACAATGAATTGCAGTAGTCCAATCTGCAAGTAAGGAAAAGGTGAACAACACGCTCAAAGACATTAGGTATAGCTTTACCTTTCTTAACTGAAAAAAGCACGACTGAACTACTGCACTCACCTGCTTCAATTTAAAAGAACCATCAATGTAGACACCGAGGTTTTTTACATGTGTTTTACGATACGAGGAAAGGGCGCCCAGAGTGCTGTCGATATGATTAAAGTTGAAAAAAATGACAACCTCAGTGTTATTTTCATTTAGCTTTAAAAAATTTAATGACAACCATTGTTTGACATTGTCAAGGCAGCGTAATAAGAGCTGGGGATGGTCTGACCCTGCTTTTAAAGGTGCAAATCATAAGCAAAACAATGAAATGAAATGCTGTACCGCGAGAAGATGGAGCCCAATGGCAACAAATAGAGTGCGAACAGGGCAGGACCCAAAATAGAGCCTTGAGGTACACCGTATTTAAGAGGGGCTATTTTGGAGTTGTGGGGGCCCATATTGACATGCAAAGACCTTTCTGACAAATAGGAACGAAACCACTGTAGGGCAGATCCTTTTAGGCCAGCATGAAATTCTAGCCGTGATAACAGGATGTCATGGTCGACCGTGTCAAAGGCTGCTGACAGGTCCAACAATAAAAGGGCAGCAGCGCTGCCAGAGTCCAGAGTTAAAAGAATATCGTTAAAAATCCTTAAAAGTGCCGTCTCAGTGCTATGTAGTGATTTAAAACCAGATTTAAATTTTTCAGAGATCATATTAAAATCAAGGTGTGCCTGTAACTGTAGGTAGACCACTTTCTCCAAGACTTTAGATAGAAAAGGAAGCTTTGAGATTGGCCTGTAGTTGGACAGAACAGTTGGATCCAGGTTATTTTTTTAAGAAGAGGCTGAACTATAGCTTGTTTAAAGCATGATGGGATGCAGCCTATAGCAAGGGACATATTAATTAATCTCAGGATAAAATGCCCAACAGTATTAAAAGTGCTTTTAAGCAAGCTTGGAGGGAGACAATCAGAGGGGCAGTGTGATGATCTTAGGTTACTAACTACCTCAGTCAAGTCATTAAGGGAGACGGGATCAAACTGCTCTAAGACAGCTGAGCACACAGGAGAAAGACTCGGATCTGAAGCAGCAGACGACAAGACAAAAGCCCTAATCGATAGGATCTTGTCATTAAAAAATGCTAGAAAATCATCGCACATACTTGGTGAAGAAATGACTCCAGCATTATCACATGAACTAAGAAAGCAATTAAGGGCATTAAAAAGTACCTGAGGCCTGTGACTGTTTACTGACACTAAGTTTGAGACAAATTTTGTCTTTGCAGTTTTTACAGCTTCTTGGAAAGCAGAAAGACGAGTCCTTAAAATCTGTAGGGAAACGTGCAATCTGTCCTTTTTCCATCTCCTTTCGGGGCGTCTGTAGTCACGTCTGAGGGAGCGCGTATGTTCATTCAACCACGGCTCTGATAAATCCTTAGCGTGCACAGTCCTGAGCAGAGCAATAGACTCCAAGATATCAGTGCAGGTAGAATGAAGAATGTCCGAAAGGTCCTCAACACTTTTACAGTTTGAGTTCATTATTCCAGAATCCATAAAGGCAGCAGAAAAAGCGAGCGCTTTTAGAGCATTAAGCGCTCGCTTTTTACACGCTGGGACGTACGGCTTATCTACCAAGCAGCGCAGCGTTAGAGTGAACAACACAGGAAGATGATCGGAGATGCGCAACTCGGATATTTCCGTGATGCACACATCGAGCCCGTGGGAGATCACAAAGTCCAGTGTGTGACCTTTTTCATGCCCGGGGCCGGTAACCCACTGGGTCAAGTTAAAAGAGTCAATAATATTTAAAAAGTCCTTGACCAAAAGTTTACAGTCATAGCAGACATGGATGTTAAAATCACCAAGGATTATTGCCATAAAACCTGAAAACTCTTTGATAAAATCCTTATTAAACTTGGGAGGACGGTATATGAGGGCACACAGCAAAGGCGGAGCAGAGTTTAGGTGTAACTCAAACAGTTGAAGTTCAAAACTAGAAAATGATGTAATGTTTGATGGCAATGAAATTGAGCATTGAACATGGTGGCTAAGCCTCCCCACCTACCAGAGGGCTGAGGGAGGCTGAAGAATGAGAAATTAGGAGGAACCAGTTCCGAAAAAGCTACAGACTCACCGGGTTGAAGCCATGTTTCTGTCAGAAACAGAAAGTCCAACTGTTGAATTCGTTTAATACAAACGTGTTGTTTGCTAATGATCTTACATTTAGTAAAGCCATTTGAAGTGTGTAGATCCTAACATCAGATGTTCCAGCTCACTTAAGTGTGCGAAGATTTCTGTGGTCCACACCGCATCCACGGGTCCGAGGCCGCTTAGGGAAATAGAATGCTGAGAGCGGGGGATCAAGTGTCGTGGGAGGTCCAGGGACAACAGGCAGGATCCATCTAAAGATGCACTCTGCTGGTCTACTAGTTCCACGAGAAGCACTGAGAAGAGCTCGGACTTTGATGAGTGTACCAGCCCGCTTTCCTTGTTTCCTTGGGCACTTCTTCCAGGAAGTGGTGTAGGAGTGTTGGCACAGATAAACCGGAATGCAGGGCTCAAAAAGTGGTGGAGGAGGCCCATAATCATCTCCTGTCTTCGTTTGTTTAAGAGCCAGGTCATACGATGCTTTGATTTGTAAGAATAAGAATAACTTTATTTATCCCGAGGGAAATTCTTTTGCCATGTACATGCTCAAAGCAGCAGGAGAGACAGAGGAACAGATAAATAAGATATACAATATATACACTATAGAGTAACTGGCGATTGTACACACGCAGAGCGAGGGCATTTTTGGATAAAATAGAAATGGATAAGGCTAGCGAAAGCCAAAGCAAAGCTAGCTGGCAAAGCAAAGCTAGCTGGCTTTGCTTTGGTTGGGGACACTGACACCGGGACCCAAACACTATCCCACCGCTGCAGCTACTGGCAGTGGGCACTGGAGCTGCTGACAGCCGCCGCCAGACACACAACTTTCCCGATTCCCAGCAACATAAATGTTCATTTTCATCCTTGTAAAATAAATGTTTTTCTCGTTCAAAGTGATCTTGTATTGTTATTTAGACACTTTTTTTATTTTATTTTAGAACAAAACAAGGTAATAAGCATTTAATGTACCCTATATGACATTTAGTGTGCTTCTGCCAAAAAAATAGTAATGTATCAAAATAAATGTCAGTGGTAATCTCTGGACCATCCAAAGGCCTAATTATAATAATAATCAAATATTACTTCGAATGTATTTTATGGAAAATATTTAAGTTTTTTGTTTTTTTAGCTAAAAACCCAGTGCGCTCATGTGACGAAACTGGGATTTAAAGGGTTAAAACAATGAAAATATAATTAAAACTTCATAGGAATATTTCAGGGAGAAGTAGTTTTAAAAGACTGACCCATTTAAAGTGGAAAAAAAAAATATATAATATTTTTATAGCACTTTTTGGGGCGTGGCCGTTTTGTGGCCAATCCATCAACATGGCTGGAGAGTTGGTAGTTATATACAGTCTGTTTAAGTGTGGTTAATCCGATAAACATTTGTAAGGGGGTGGCAGTTACTGTGAATTTACAGCAGTTACACAGTGATTAGTAATAAACAGGGCCAGTGCAGGGCTCTAGAGTGCGACCAATTTGGTCGCAAATGCGACCAAATTTTTCAGTGGTG
>NW_024583103.1:146952-156006 GCF_018398535.1 Haplochromis burtoni | reverse complement strand
CTGACACGGTGTCATCAATCTTTGAATGCTGAAAAAGCACAGTGTATCCAGAAAAACACATATTATATAAATTATTATAAAATTTGTGTGCGCCTAACTTTTGTGCCGGTACGCCTAACTGCGTACCGGTGCGCCCATGGCAATAAGTTAGACTAGAGCCCTGCAGTGAGAGTGAGTGGATTTAAGAAAGTCAGTGACTCAGGTGTGTCGATTGGTTTGCCATCTGTTTTTGAGTCTGGATGAGATGTAGAAATCTTTTGTTTTAAGTCTTAGTTAGGAAGATTCCTGTTTTAAAACAAGCACTTTTTGTGGGAAATGCAAGAAGTACATTTGCAAAAAGCACACAGTTACATTCTGTCCATGATGTGGACAAAATTGAAAATGTTGAGCATTGAAAAACTGAGAACATCAGGCAAGTTCAACAGAAATGTGTTTGTAAGAACAAAAAACCTTTACCAAATTGTTCCTAAAAGTAGTTATGGAAAGTTAAACTGTTGTATGTCTGTGTTCTACATGTGTTAGGGGTGAACAAAAATAACTTTTTCCTTAACAACATGTTTATCTAATGGAAAATAAAGTTGCTATTGTTTTAGTGCAGTTTCTTTTGGATAATTCTGAGTGGATTTACACAGTATGGGTCAAAATGACCCGCAACAAAATCAATGCCATTTTTTTGTTTTTCAACATAATACAAGGGTTAATTTCCAAAACTTGCATATGATCTTCAATTTGTAGCAGATCCACTATCACACAGCAGCTGGAGCAGTTTCAAATGGAGGTCAGTCCACTGCTGCCACCATAGCCTACTACTACTAGATTAACTTGTGACACATCTGCACCTGCTGCTATGATCACATTGAGTAGAGGCTGAGTGGCTGCACTTACCCCTGGTACATCCAAATCTACCCACAAACATGTTGGAAGATGCAATGCCAGCAATGTGGATTGTCAACACTGAAAACAATCAGTAAGCAAAGACAACAGGGATCATTTGTTTCTGTTTATTTAGCACCCACAACATTTGTAGTCGCCTTCTGCACAGGGGAAGTCCACACACACTGTGTGGTACCACTTTCCACAGAAGGTACAATTTGCAAGATTGAATGAGATTGTCAGTCATTGTCTGGCTGTTTATTACTAATCACTGTGTAACTGCTGTACATTCACAGTAACTGCCATCTCCTTACAAATGTTTATTAGATTAACCACACTTATACAGACTGTATATAACAACCAACTCTAAAATGTTCGTTTGCAGAGAAAAGACACAGGTAGACTACGTTAACAACATGTGATGTTACAACACTAATGAAATATAAGTGTGTCATATATTTGTTCAAGACGTTTTTCTTATGGGCAAAAATATTAAAATCATGATAAACAGGGGGTGGTGATTTCTATGACTTTGTGTATATAATGTTCAATTTTGTACAAATATTGGCGAATAATAAATACATGATATCATTTCATTCATTTCAAAGGTTTATTTGCATGATGCACAAACAGACACAATTTAAAGGTACAAATGTGCATGAAACGAATTCAAACGTGGTGCAGATGTGTGTCACAAGATCTGGCTGTAGGCTGTGGCACTTGGCCAGAGGCGGCGCTGGTTGATTCGAGTCCATGTTAGTGCACAGAAAGTAAACTGCACGCTTTAGTTGTGAAGCAAAAACGGAGAAATTGGAGAAATAAAATGTAGGAGGGGAACGATAACGATGGCAAGAGTCTCCTGATTGTTTACTCTTGCTGTCCTGTGAACAGCATCGGCGTGGTGTTACTTGTTTGCTGTTTTCGCGATTGCGTCGCGCATGAGGATATCACCAGGTACACTCGCCACATTTTTAAACATTTTGTTGTTCAATGGCATCAAGACTGATGGAGTGTGTTTGAGACAACCTCACAAGTGTCACAGATGACACATTTGGCTGGAACACCGACGGCCGCCTCGGGTCTATCCTCCTCCTGCCTCCAATCTCCCTCATCCACCTGCTGGCCTCCACCACTTGCTAATTTTACTGAATCTGTGAAAGCTACGCCATAGCCACTACCAAACAATTGAGTTATTTTTACGCATCTGCCAGCATCTGGCCAATCCACCACCTTTCATTTTTTATACCGTACCAAAGAAATAAATAAATAAAAATCGGCCCATAAAAACGAAAAATTACCATCGGCCCACCGGGCATTTGCTATGCACCTCACTCATATTTATCAATACTTTCTCTCTTTGTTGTCATCGAGAGCAATTTACGCTTCCTCTTTTCACTCAAATCGCTTGCAGGCCTCATTATGAATGAACAATAAGCTATTGGCTAATTGCTAACTGCAACAACAACCCAGTATGAAAGCCAGGGGGGTTGGCACATAATTCGGATTGTGGACATTCTGGGCTCAGCCGAAAAGAGCCAGCGGATTTCGTAACACGGGCATTTTGCTGTATAACACAGGCAGAAATATTGCCGTTCAGTGCCTTTGTAACTTGAATTTTTCATTTAACGGGGTATTCATAAGTCAGGGTTCCACTGTATCTGCAACATCAGCAGCAGCAGTCAGAGGGACTGTGAGCTTGTGATGAGGTCTTACCTGGTGGAGCTGTACTCAGAGAGCCTCAGGTCACTCAGAGAGCTGCTGGAGTTTCCACACAGACCCTCCACAGATGAACCAGCAGGTCCTGCACAGGATCAGGACAGAATGAGTCAGATCAGCATCAATATTCAAACTGGATGAACACAGCAGCTCAATAAATAACAGCACAGTTTGGAGTTTACATTCCATTTATTAAACTTTTTATTTTCTGTACTTTCTAAGTGGATCTGTGCGGTGTCGCCATCAAAGAAGACAGAGATGTTGAGGTTGGAGAGCGACAGCTTGGCAGTGACTCCAGTTTGGTCCTTAGAGAGCTGCACACCATGAACCAGCTGAGATGAGCTGCTGAGGGTCAGTGTGGAGTCGTCCAGCTGCATCACAGCAGAGACAAAGTGGTGGAAACACTGAGTGAAACATGTCAAACACACAAACAGGCTGATTTCACAGCAACAACCACTGAGTCCAGCAGCTCTGAAAGAACTGCTTCTAACAGCCCTGAGAAGAAAGATGAGAGGAGACACAGCAGAGGATGAGGGAGGACTTTGGATCAGACTCCACTCTGACACATGAACTGTGGCTGTAGGTCGCTTACCTGAACTCTCCCACCTTGTTCCAGGTGAATGTCATGCCCGTCCACACGCAGCGTCACACTGTCCAAAAAGCTCACATCTTTACGATGGCGGTCCTCAAAGTTTCCCAGAACAAGGAAGTCTGGGAGTGACGGAGTCGAGAACAGAGAGTACGCACACCGATCCTGGATGGAGTTAATCTGGCCGTGGACGTCGATGATAGTGGGGCCGGTCACAGTGCAGGTGGAGGCCAACACACAGCTGATAAAGGCAGAAAATTCAACATTATTCAGTTTTATTTTTATAGCCCTAAATCACAACAACAGTCACTTAGACATAAACATCCTATGACCTTAGAATGAAAACCGCAACAATCATGTCACGTCCTATGTGCAACAACTTTGTCGACAGTTTGAAGGATATATGCTATCTTATCAGGAGGAAACCTGTCAGTCAATGAAGCTGGACTCTAAAGTGCGACCAATTTGGTCACATATGCGACTTAATTTCTCAATGCAATGATGCAACAAAAAAATAAATAAATTGCATCGGTGCGACCAGCCGTTCAGTCCCCCCCAAAAAGTCTCAGTAACTCTGAAAGTCGTGTGGTCAACAACAGATACACATTATGCCCATGTTGTGGTCTAAACCAATCACAGATAGTCAGGGGCGGGACCCTTTTGATTGCAGGCAGATAGACAGAGGTGAGTAGTAGTGCTGGGTTTCAATAACTTTCTAATTAAAATGGATTTCAGCTTGAATAAGGTGATATTTATTCATTAAATCCTGAATCAATTTTTAAATATCAATTATTTTGCCAGAAACTCACAAAACTGTTTCAACAACCACCAAACAGCTAAAACAGCAAATGAGAGTAGTAGTAGTAAACAGATTCTACAGAATGACGTAAACAAAGAGACACGATGGATCAGAATCTGTGAGCTGTCGGCTCTCTCTCCCGACAGCATGAACTTGGACATGCTGTCGAGGCTGAAAAAGCTCACAGATTCTGAGCTGCAGGATTTTTTACTCTCCAACCAAAATTCACCGAGTCAGCAGCAAAAGAATATCCAACCTGGTGTTCCCGTTTGATAAATATCGTCATTAATTCCCTATTACTGTTTAGCTTCCACCAAGATAAAATCACACTTCCAGCACAGCTCTCTCTCTCTCCCATTCATTTGCTTATTTCACACTATTGTGTACAAGTGCTGACAGCAACTGCTTTTTTTTTCAAAAATGACCTCTGACAAGAAAGCCTTATTTCTGCTGTTTAATACCGAAGAACGTTTTAAAAAGATGTCAAATTGTAAAATGCTCAGCAGTCTTTTTAATAAAACCCCTGTAACATTCACTTAATTTTATATGTTGAGTCATGTTTTTCTTCAGTTTTCGATCTACTGCAGAATATTTTTAAGGTTATCTGCTATAAAAATGCAGGCCAGGAAAATCTCCTTCATGTTTTTCTGTGTTTTATCCTCAGTTACTTTGACACAAAGGCATCTGCTGTGATGTTCACACCTCTGATGAAGTCTCACAAGTGTCAGCACTGATAAACGATCAGAATTATATTATTTCTGATTGTCTGAGGCTATAATTATAAATTGAATCGAATCCAGAAATAATTATATGCTGTGATAAATGCACCGTCCAAGTGTCCCCTCTCCTCACTGCCTTTCAGCAGCAGGCAGCAGCAAACAGGTCGTCAGAGGAGCCGAGATGATTATTCAGTTTAACATGATTATTCAGTTTAACATTGTCTACAATATTGCCAAAAAGTGCCAAAGTGCCAATATTGTCTGTATGGACAGCAATTAAAAAAAGTGAACATTTAAGCAATGCAATTGGGTGCAACTTTTATGCTGATTCAAACAACTTAGGCGCACCTGTGCAACCGTGGCAAAAAGTTAGTCTAGAGCCCTGTGAGAGGATCTGCTCTCTCTTTCTAGTCCCTGTTAGTACTCTTGCTGCAGCATTTTGGATCAGCTGAAGGCTTTTCAGCGAGTTTTTGGACATCCTGATAATAATGAATTACAGTCGTCCAGCCTGGAAGTAATAAATGCATGAACTAGTTTTTCAGCGTCACTCTGAGACAGGATATTTCTAATTTTAGAGATGTTGCGCAAATGGAAGAAAATACATGCTTACATATTTGTTTAATATGTAAGGACATATCCTGGTCATCAAAAAAAAAATCCAACCATGAACATCTTAATGAGCTGCTGTTGGGAGCTGCAGCCACCAGTGGGAGCTCTCATGTTTCAAGACATCTCAGAGAAAAACCTGATGGTGGCGCTACAGGAAACACCAGCCAGACAAACAGATTGATATGTGATTCATCAAATAATCCAGCTGTGAATCAGCAGCTGTGCATGAAGTGTGAGCATTGTATCAAACTCACTGTTCACTGAGCTCTTTGATCTGATCAGAGCTGCTGTTCAAAATGAGTTCAATCACTGCTGATGTAATACTAACACTCCCTGCTTTCTTTTAAATACAAAGAAGACATATTTACATGTTGTTGCCTTGACAACGCTCCAGTGGACCACAGCTGGAGGTGTGGAGGACTGAAGTCTCATTACAGGTGAGATTTAAGCAGGTTTCTGGATCAGAGCTGATCACTGTACCAGGTCGATACATCTGACCTGAGGATTGAAGGAATTCAAACACTCACAGATCACTGACTCGTTTAACAACTGTGAGCACAAACATCACCGTAAATAGTTACATTTTACAGAATCACAATTTTGAGTTTGGAGCTTTAGATTCACTTACCTGAGTGTCTGCATCCACTAAAACTGAAGTAATAAGGTCTATATGTATAAGTAGCATTCACTGTATCAACTGTGATTCCACCGACCTGAAGCTCAAACACCTGGACAGAAACAAACACAATCAATGTTACGACTACAAAGCAGAGACAACGATGTTTCTGTTAGAAAGTATTTCATGTAGTATTTAAACATCAACAGACGTGTAAAGTTGTTTATAAACACTCAGAGACTCACCAGTGGATCAGAGATGTAATTATACACGTACAGATATCGTTGTGTCCCATACATATAATGAACCAAACCAAACTGTAACGAGCAAACAGAAAAGTTTCAGACACTGTCAGGAAGTTTCTTCTAAAAGCTTTTACAAAAGTTTTTGATGTGATAAAACCTCAAATTTTATTTTTGCTTTGCAGTGTTTATAAAATTAATTTGTGGTAAAACAGTGAAAAGTGACACCAGTCAGATTTAACTGTGTGATACAGAAAAACACTCACATCATTGAAATGTATCGAGAAGAAGCAATTAACATAATAACGATATGAAGATATGTAAAAAAAAAAACTCTCTGCTCCCAGTGAACGCTGCACAAAACAGTCGCCTCCAGTTTCAGGACTGAAAAAGCCGTTGAAACAGACGGTAACATTTCCAGATGTTATGTTCACCTGTGGAAAATCAGAGACACAACGAGTCAAACATCAACATCTTTTGTGTTTTGAGTCATTTACAGCTGAACTGTTGGTGTCAGAGCTGCTCAGGTTTCAGTCAGAGCTCTCGCTCTGCTTCAGGAAGCTGCATCAGGTTCACATACTCAGCATCACTGCAGAGGACATTAATGAGACTCTGAGCTTAAAGCCAGCTGCCCTCTGAGGGCCTGAATCCGTGAACAGAGAGTGTGTGACCTTCATTCACTGCTGATGTTCACTCAGTCTGCAAACATGATCTCTGCCACAGGTGGAGAGTAAACAGCCACAGTGATGGAAACACAAAGATCTGCTAAAACATCAGGCTTCATCCTACTCACATAGAGCTTCTCGTACTGCTGTCCATAATACGTGATGGGACATGAGCTGATGTCCAACACTGAAGACTGATTGAATGTCTGAGCACCTGAAGACACAGAGACACATGAGAGCTGTGAGCTACAGTCTGTTAGCTGGTCGGACAAACAGGGAGAGCTGCAGGCTGAAAAACTGCCTTCATGAATGGATTAAACAGCGTTAACCAATCAGTGTAAAGCTTTACTGTGACATCATCACTTAGCTTTCTTGGAAACAAACATAACAGACCAGAGACTTTATGTCACGTATTCATAAATGGCATTTTGATAAGCAGATGATCATTATTCAACTTTAACTGTATTTATTGATTTCATGACTAATATGAAAACAAATGATGCTGTTTGTGATCCATTTGGTTTGTTGTTGTTTTCTGTGTAAATCTGAACGTGTTTTCTTTGATTGGAGGATGTTGAGGGTTGAAGATGCTTCTGGAGGAGCAGATTGTTGTTTGTTTTCTGTGAATTATTGTTTTTGTATATTTGGCTCTTTGTTTTACTTTATTGTTAAAGAATAATTAAAAATCTTGGAAAAAAAAGGATGAAAGTTTGCTGACGATGTCAGATTATTTGTACTTAAAGTTTTCTTCATCGTCACTCTCATGTTTTTGCAGTTGAGTATTGTGAGGACACAATGGTGTGTGTGTTTACCTGTCAGTGCAATGAGAGCACACAGGCAGAGCAGAGGGCGGAGCATGTTGGAGAGGGCCAATCAGCTGACAGAAACCTGTAACACAGTTCGTGTATCTTTAAAATTTTCTCTGAAAGTTTAATTTCACAAACATAAAGTTTGAAACCATCCAGAGAATACAACATGATCATGTGTTGTAAACCGGTTTGTATTAAGTTCACTTCACTTGTAGTTTATGGACTCATCAAACCCAACATTATTTATTTTATGACTCACAGAGTTCAGTATTTGCCTCGAGCATAAACATGAACATAAGCTGTGTTTCTGTGGAAAACCAACCTGTGCTGTTTGTGATTCTGCTGAAAACAAGAAGACAAAAATAAGTTATTGTAGTTTGAAGTGTTTAATGTGTCAAATTATACACAAACACAAACCCTGTCAGAGCAGTGATACAAAGACAAACTTATAGATGACATAATACATGATGGCTCTATATAACATCACACATTAACAACATCCAAAACACTTTATTCTGTAAAAACACAAAAACCCTCTGAGTGTTTTTGTGTCCACTGAGCAGTGCTGTCAGTGTCATGTGACGCTGTGTTCGGACTCTTTGTCAGCTTTGACGTGTTCACAGGTTTCTGTCACCAGGACCTGAGCAGCAGCTTTCTTCAGATAAGGTTAAATAAAAGTGGGCGTGTCTTCAGCCCGAGGCGTTCGGGGCTCCAGAATAAAAATAAATGTTTATTAAAGTAAAGATGTGTTCAGGCGTCACAGTTTATCTGGGCAGAAGTCACACTCACGTCTCTGACCAGACTACCCAATCATCACCAACCAATCACAGCACTGCATTCCTCCGACAGCACCTGTAAGCTGACAGTGTTGATTGGTCCAGGTCTGACAAACTGGTGTTTGCTAACCAGCTGAAGCTCATCAACGACGGACATGAGAAGCTTTATTAGAAAGAAAAGTGAGGGAGGGGCAGGAGGGCGAGTCGCCAGCTTGTTGGAAATTCACCAAATTATTCCAACAATGCAAAGCTGGCTTTACTTTATGTGTCAGTCAAAGTTTATTTATACAGCACGTTTAAAACAACCTGTTGACCAAAGTGCTGTAGAAGTTATACAAATATACACTGCATACAAACAGTCAGTAAATAAACAATAAATAATAAATCAGATAAAACAGGTAAATAAAAGTGTGAGTGCATAAAAAGCCAGGATATTGAGCTCAGCTCGAGCTGAAAGTAAGCGAGGTTCCTGACAGGAAACACTAACAGACCAACGGCACTGTCGTATCCATGCAACAGGTTGGGATGTTCAAATAAAAATGTTTCTGTTTTACTTTAGTTCAGTTTGAGGAAGTTTGTCTCCAACAATGATAAATTAGACAAACATTCAAATCTATTCTCTGTGGAGCTTTGTGCTCCAA
>NW_024583103.1:130536-145753 GCF_018398535.1 Haplochromis burtoni | reverse complement strand
AAAATGTTTCTGTTTTACTTTAGTTCAGTTTGAGGAAGTTTGTCTCCAACAATGATAAATTAGACAAACATTCAAATCTATTCTCTGTGGAGCTTTGTGCTCCAATCACATCAGGAAAGGATCTCCTGACGTCCAGTAAGAACAGGAGGAATGATGACCACCAGCCCCAAAACACTGAACTCAGCTTTTAACATCTGGATAAAACACTAAAAGTCGGCTTTCACACCTTCATCTGTCTGTGATGTGTTTGTGTCTGTTAACAGTCCTAACACTGATGTGTTGTTCAGCTCTGAAATGTGTCCACTGAGCCGTCCTGATGTGTGTTACAAGAGGCAGAGCAAGAGTCCAGGTGTGCAGCTCGTCTTACCTGCAGCTCTGATGGAGGATGAGGAGGATGAAGGCTGCTGCTCAGGAGGCTCTCTGGTGATTCTGCAGGTGGTGTCTCTGTGAAGAAGACGCTGCTCTCTCCGTCCGTCTCTCTTTATGTGGATCCTGGAGAGCGGGGATGGAGGTGGAGTCCATGGTGGAGACACCTGATGGGAACCTCCCACTGATGGATGCTTATTCAGCCTCTTCTTACACAAACAGGACAACAGCAACAGGAAACACTGAAATAAGTTTGTCACTGCAGGATTAAAGACATTCAACAATAATGCTCTTCATGTCTTCTTAAAGCTCTTTGTCCTGCAAACAGCTGTGATACAACTGCATCTACATTTTGTCTCACACTCTTCATGACTGTGGTGTAATGTAAAAAGACATTTGACCTCACCTATGGGCTCAAAATGTGGTCATAAATATTTTGTACTTGTAAATCAGGATTTCTATGTGTAAAAAGATTTGGATCATATCATGGTTTTATATCAGAGACTCCATTATGGTTAATGTGATGTTGACCCATGAACCTTTCACATAGACGGAGTCAGAGTTTCTGTTTCACTCATGTCGAACTTGTGCTGGTGTGGAGGCAGCTGTGACTATGGGCCCTTTAAAGAAACGGCTCACATTTCAACAGTAACACAACATTACTAACAGAAGCTGGAGTCACATTAGAAATCTTTTTGAGAAGACATAAAAACAATGCGTCTTCTTCACGGTGCCATGTTCCATTATGTAAAGGCTCTTTGTCAGTTTGAAGTATGTCAGATGTAAGAGCTTTACTGAACTCGTGAAGCTTTCAAAGGATCAGAGTTATGAAATGTGCTGTTTTCATAATACAGAAAAAAGAAGTGTCAAATGTAACAGAGCAGGAAGATCTGTGCTTTTCTCTGAGCTGATGAGGAACAGCAGGTTGGTAAATGTGTAAATACCTCTTTAGTTCCAGGTAGAAAGTCACTGAGACCTGCAGCAACCGAGAACCAGAAGTTTCTTTCCTCAGTGCACTATTACTTCTGTATTGTACTCCAAACACATTTATTGATAAAGCTAAAATCAATAAAAATCAATAAAAATGAAAAATGAAAACACTGCATGATAACTGATCAATACTCTGTCCAGATAAATAGATTTTTATATGGATAATGGTGAAGGGACTGGTTCCTATATAGCACTTTTCTAATGTATATGAGCTCTCAAAGCACGTTACACAACTTTCTTTCTATGCTTGTTCTCAGTGCTACCTATCTAACACTGACACACATTCATATGTGAGCAACATGAAATTATTATCTTGACCAAGGTCATTTGGCATGAAGACCTGAGCAGACTAGGATCGACCAGCCCACCTTTCAGTTAGTAAGTGACCTGCACAACCTCCTGAGGTACAGCCTATATAGTGTGCAAGATTGATGAGATATGTGTAAGCATGTTGGACAGGGTCAGTCAGCTGACATTTCAATACCTCTGACTGGACAGAAAGCTGCATGATATGTGAAATTTGTAAAACATATACAGTGTTGTACATTGTTATACAATATAAAACAAATGTCGTCATGCTTCTTCATTCATCTGTGAAAATGGAGTCATCACACTGACATTTGACAGATTTGATCTCTAAACTGCAACAAAACACAATTTTCTATAAATATAGCTTGAAGCCTTGAAGCCATGTGTTGTAACCGTGTTTGTAACAAGTTCACTTAATTTATAGTGTATGGAATCATAAATACCAAACACTATTTCCTTTTGACGTAACTGTGAGCAGTTGTGCCCTACATTAATGGCACTGTGATTATCAAAACATCAAGTTAGACCTGAGTGTTCAGTCAAATGTATGTAGCCTATAACAGCATATGTAAAGAGGAGACCTTACATGTTGCACAATTTGTTTAGAGGAGCCAGCTATCCCAGATCTGACTCTTTAAAGCTTACCTAAAGTGCAGTTTGATAAAATTTCACAGATAACGCCCACGTGAGCTGTGTGACTGTTCACCACTACACTGAAATAAGTAGGCTATTACTGAAATACACGTGCTATATCATAAACTATGATATAAATGTGGAGGTGCTAATAACATCTTTAGTTGTAAAGGACACCGTTCTACCTTTAGTCTCATTCATGAGCAGTATTAGTTTCCTTAGTTTCTAACAAGCCTTTGACAGTTAAACATAACATGACTGAAACACCAACATTAAAAAACACACCACACACAAATCAGATGTTACTGTGCTTTTATTTTTATCTTAGTAAACTTTCTCTTTCCTCCTTTTATAAAAATGATTTTTAATTTTAGTTTTATCTCAAAATTCATGGTTAAGAAAAAAATCCAACACATATGAACACCAGGTAATAAAGCAAAGAGGATGGCTCAGTCTAACATGTGCTCTAGTGAGACATTAAACTTCACTAAAACAATGCAGTTATGAAATGTAACCTTAATCTGAGCCAAAGTGATTTGCTCAGTTGTAAATAAAACAGTGAAGTTAACGTGACCTGACAGACAGAACCTGAGTGAATGAAGTCCAGTAATAGTGTTCAGGCTGTATGGGAGAGTAAAGGTGATCGTGCATATTTTTCACTTTCAAGCTCATTGTACAAACTGTTTTACCCTGTATACTGTATTTCCATATATGTTTGCACATTTCAATAAATCACTGCACATATTCCCTATCGTCATAGCAACATGTAAAGAAATAAGCCATGGCTCGAAGGTAAACTTACAAACAGAAACTTCAGTGATGTTAAAAGTGTTGTTATTATTCTTGACTCAGCTACATGCCTCTTCTTCAGTGTTGTGTTGGTTTTACTAGTAACAATAATAAAACCTTTATGTTCAAAACACTTTATAATACCATGCTGTTAAAACCCAGCATCTGTTCTTTGACCATAACAGAGGATTACTGTATCAATTTTAATGTTAACAGCGTTAGCATCATTGCTAATTAAAGCTATTCTCACAGGTGAGCTACTATACATGCTGATATTTAAATTTGTCTTTACAATCTTGATGTTTGTCTGTATCATGATTGTTAATAGCTGTTCTTTATCTTCTTGTTTTTCATGTTTTGTTTTGTTTTTTGCTCTTTCAGCTGTCAGTGACTCTGCATCCACAGTTTCAGTTTCTGCTCCTGTTTGATTTTTTAGTTCTTTGTACTGTGAGGGTTTAAGTATGAACAGTATGTGATGTTTGAAGTACTTTGCATTGTTGTTTTGCTAACAGGTGCAGTGCAAATGGCTCCACATCATCTTGTCTTAGACTCTTCATGACTCTTCGTGACTTCTAAATGAAACAAAGTTTTTTTGTGCCAGATCAGATTTCATGCTAATGACTCACACATGCTCTGAATTCTGTTCTCACACGTTGAGAGTTTCGATGTGTTTACAAATGTGTGTTCTCATCGATACTTGAGCAGCAGCTTTCTGTAGCCTTGAAGATGACTTACAGACAGGTCATAGAGTGCAGTGCTGATTACCAGGACTGTGTGCTGTGTGTCTTTCATAGAGCACTCATTCAGCTCCCCATTATAAGTCTGTGCCCACTGCACATACCCAGATTTCAATCATTAATCAAGTTATATGATCCCAGGAAAGACTGTAAAATGTCCTAATTATTTACAGCAAAATATAAATCTTTTACAGTCTGCAACAAAGCAGTTTTTGCCTTTATGGGTAGCTTTCCTCCTCATTATCAATTTGCAACATACTTACAACCAGCAGCGTTAGAATCAAAACGTGAACTTTCCTTCAAAATTTTACTATTAATCAAATCAAATCAAATCAAATCACTTTTATTGTCACATCACATGTGCAGGCACACTGGCACAGCACATGCGAGTGAAATTCTTACGCTTACTGCCATCATAAAGCAAACTGCAACTGCACCAAAGTGTTTGATTGGCAATTGTTTGATTTTTCAGCATAAAAATGAAGTAGAGCTCTAAATGTCCTACAGGAAAATATTTCTGATGATACCTAAAAGAAATTACAGAAATACAGTTCAGGCTGTGTATGAACTTTGTTTTTCCATATACTGTACTTCCATATATGTTTCAATAAATCACTGCACCTATTTCCTTTTCTCAGGGCAACATGTAAAGAAATGAACGGTTGCTCAAGACTTTTGCACATTACTGTACATCATGGTAAACTTACAAACAGAAACTGCAGTGATGTTAAAATGTTGTTATGATTCTTGACATTGTAGACTCAGCTACATGCCTCTTCTTCAGCGTGCCATGTTTTAATTTGTATTGGAAACTTTTATGTTCAAGGCATCTCACCTCAGAGAACAGAACAAATGAAAAAATATGTCAAATGTACCAGAGCATGAAATTCCTCTTCAAATGCTTCACTGAGCTGATGCAGGTTGGTAAAGGCGTCTTTGCAACCTACTTGCAACCAGCAGCGTTAGTGAATGAAAAAAAAAAGTTCCTTTCTAAGTAACTATTATTATTATTATTCCCATCATAATGCTACTGCAACAGTAACAAATACTGAAAACGTTTAATCATGAAGATAAAAATGAAAAGATTTCAAACTTGTCTTAAACTATTTATTTCAACAGACATTTTGAACATTGTCAACAAGTTTGAAGGATTTAAAGAAAGAAAGAAAAGAAAGAAAATAAACTGTAGCAGTAATGTCCTGATGCTCAGCTGTGTGATGTCAGTGTTTTATTTACAGTTTGTTTGTTTTTTTCCCCCAATGCAGTGTGGGCAGCTTTTCAGCTCCTTGTCCCAGTTCTGCACTCCTCTCCTGCACCTGCTCCTCTCTTCCCTCTCCAGGCTTCACATAGAAATTTGAGGCTGTTATTAGTGATGACTGCCAGCCTTACCTGATGCAGTCCTCTGAACATGTCCCTCCACCCCTCTCCTTAACACCCCTCACGCCTCTTTGCCTTCAGATGTTAATAGTAAGAAAACAAGTACTAAAAACAAACATATAAAGTATATATTTAAACTGAAAGTCAGAGAAACAAACATCAACAACCAGGAAGCAGCTTCACCTCTGATCACACATCATTGAACTTTTACAGCCCTGTGTCCCTAGTAGGTCCCTGAGGCCATGTGATCAGGGCCTACTTGTTATTCAGCATACAAGGCTGAAAACCAAGGGAGACAGAGCTTTTGCCACTGTGGCTGCCAGACTGTGGAACTCTCTTCCTCACAACTTAAGATCTGCGGACTCAGTGATCACTTTAAAAAAAACAACTAAAAACACATCTTTTTAGAGTTGCATTTTGTTAACTTTTGTCTGCTTTTTGTTTTATACCTTGTGAAGCACTTTGTGATCTTTTATCTAGAAATGTGCTATATAAATAAAATTTTGCTTACTTACTTACTTATACACTCAACTCTACTCACTCACCCACAGGATCAACTCTCAGGTAGATGATGCTGATGGAGGAGTCTTCAGATGAGCTCTCCTCCTGCAGCTTGTTAGTCTCTTGACACGACACTCGTATGTTCCAGTGTCATTAATGGTCACATTGCTCAGAATCAAAGACACGTCTCGCTCCTTCATCTGTCTGTCCTGCAGATCCACCCAGTTCTCAAAAGATGGACGTTGTTTAGCTAGATCAGGATGATCATCCAAGTAAAGTGGTAGAGTGACATTCTGTCCGATGGTGGCTGTGAGGTTCACGCGGACTGAAGGAGAGAGAAAACAACACAGAGCAGAGAGGACGGATTCACAGCTTCAACAATATTAAAGACATAAGAATCACGTGTTTTCTGAATGAAACAAACAAACTAAAAACACATGAAGGGAGAAATGAGCAAGCATTTTCTTTTCAGCAAGTGGATGAGTAACATTGCTGCCTTATTCAGACATAGATCTCTTATAGGTTAATCACATATTAGGCTAATGTTCCTCTCAGCTTCATTCAAACATTTCAGCAGATAGTCTCTTAAACACCCTGAGCAAACTGTTACTGTAGGTTTGTGTTCTGATGTGGAAACTCTAGAAATATGTCCACTCTTCAAACAAAGTCTTAAAAAGAAGTATGACTATATATATATATATATATTAGGGGTGCAACGATACACAAAATTCACGGTTCGGTTCGATACTTTGGTGTCACGGTTCGATATTTTTTCGATACAAAAAAATGTTCATGCCTTTTTAATTTGTCATTTATTAAAATTATAAATATATATTTTAACTCAAAAGTACAGTTTTTAAATTTAACCCTAACCCTTGTGCGTGTTTTTTATTTTGACAGCGAATGCGCACCTGCGGACCACTTATGTGCAGCCCTGGTTATTTAGCTCGTCATATTGCAGCCACAGAAATTCTTTTGTCCATGAAACCATAAAGCTGCACTTTCTTTTTGCCTTATAGTCTGATTTGTCATAACTTCTCCGTTTTGTGGTAAGCTTTTCTTTGGCTGTCACTTCTTCACCCTGACCTGTCTTATTTGGCTCAGCAGAACTAAAATATATACTGCTGCTTTTACACACGCACTCACATAAGCTCAGCGATTCTCTGCGCGATCAACCTCTCACATGTTTAAGCTTGCTGCGGGAGATTTCACTTGTCATGTTTGCATAGTAAGCTAACGATTAATAAGACGATGTCAGAGGAATTGGTGCGCAAATTATCATCACTCACCAATCAGTGCTGTCGCTCTCTATACACAGTTCGCACGATTGCAAAGTGAAAGCAAAAAAACAAGCGCAAATTCAAACGCGATTTCAATATGTCACATATTGACAGTGGCTCACCGATGCCAATGACATAATTACCCAGCTACATTTCGAAAGAATGCAAAAGCATTGACATATATTTTTCCTTCCTACAATAGCCCGACGGGCAGGGCAGAGATAGATTTTGGTAGCCCGACTGGAAAAATCGCTAGCCCCAGGACGTCGGGCTAGCGATTTTGCGAGCCCTGTATCTGATTGAGGAATCACTCATCTTTGGAAAAGAGAGTTTATTACAGAGAAATGTCTCTTTCCAAAATAAAAGCTATACTATCCGCTTCTTCTGGGCTATATTCTCAGCAGCATATTAAACATATCAGGTCCCCATAAGGAGAATCATGTGCTAACGGCTGTCTAAATGACTCGGGTAAAGTTTGTAGCATGCATGCTTGTTGTTTTTGTCTTTGCACTAGGATGATGTCGGCGTAAATGTGCAGTCATATTCGTTGTGTTCCCACTAGTGCTTTCAGGTTAATCTCGTTGAAATGACCTTAACGCCACAACACGGCAAATCTCCGTTAACGAGCTACCGCCGATCGCCCCGTGCATGGGGCTAGACGGCCAACACGTTAACGAGCTAACTGCGCTAACACACTAGTTCCCACCCATGTAATTGAGCATTGCGTGGCACATCCAACATACTGTTTTACTTTAGTCCATGACGCGCTTACCTTCAGGGTCATATGTCACATGAAAACCAAAATAATTCCAAACGCCAGATCTGAATGAGGGTGGGGGAGGTTCAATTTGCCATGTTGCAAGGAGAGCTTAACTTCTGTCTCGCTAGCTTGCCCTGCGCTCTTCCTTCTGACGATGCTGTCTGTGTTGAGCGCTCAGTGGATCTGCGCTCGACAGTGCAGCCTAGGCGGAGTAGTCGAACGCAGATTCACTGAGCGCTCAACACAGACAGCATCGTCAGAAGGAAAGTTGATAAAATAAATTACAAATTTTGTATTGTTCGATACATATGCGTACCGAACCGAAAGCACTGTATCGAACGGTTCAATATCGATACGAATATCGTTGCACCCCTAATATATATATATATGTATATATATATATAAAAATGTGTGTACTGGATTTTTGCATCTCCTGCAACTCTCATGTACAAGCAGTTGTAGTTCTCCAGTCAACAGTTACAAAGAAAAGATGCAGATAATTCTTTTCAGATCCTTTAGTGAGGAAACTGGTTTTAATTTAAGGATCACTTTCAGTTCGTTAAACCTTCCCTTCACAATATTCTTAATCTAATACAAGCAAAAACTGGCAGTTGTAATATTGACAGTGAATATTTCCAAAAGATGGAGCTAAAGGTAACCTGTCCAGGGTGTACCCCGCCTCTCGCCCTATGACAACTGGGATAGGCTCCAGCACCCCCGCGACCCTGAAAAGGATAAGTGGAAGCGAATGGATTGATGGAGCTAAAGGGCAGCATATACAGTGAAAATTAAAAGATGACCTAAAATGTGTCCTTGATTAATGACACAGCTGAGTGAGCTGATAATAAATAGCAGTTTCCTGTTGGGACAAAAAACCCAGTGTTGCACTTGAACACTCAGGCCAACCTCAAGCTCTCAACATTTTAAAAGAATCTCATTGTCAATGTTGTTGAATCCTGCTCCAGCAACACTAAATACCCAGAAGCAAAGATAAAAGATTTCAATAAACAGCTTCAACAGGACTCATTCTCACTATGCAGTGGCCTTATGCTGACTGGCTGTAACAGGCTGTATAACTCTGCCATATCCTGACATTTGAATCTTTTCAAAAATGAATTTATGCACATCAACACTTTATAATACCATGCTGTTAAAACCCATCATCTATTCTTTGACCATAACAGAGGATTACTGTATCAATTTTAATGTTAAAAGCGTTAGCATCAGTGCTAATTAAAGCTATTCTCACAGGTGAGCTACTATACATGCTGATATTTATATTTGTCTTTACAATCTTGCTGTTTGTCTGTATCATGATTGTTAATAGCTGTTCTTTATCTTCTTGTTTTTCATGTTTTGTTTTGTTTTTTGCTCTTTCAGCTGTCAGTGACTCTGCATCCACAGTTTCAGTTTCTGCTCCTGTTTGTTTTTTTAGTTTTTTGTACTGTGAGGGTTTAAGTATAAACAGTATGTGATGTTTGAAGTACTTTGCATTGTTGTTCTGCTAACAGGTGCAGTGCAAATGACTCCACATCATCTTGTCTTAGACTCTTAATGACTCTTCGTGACTTCTAAACGAAACAAAGTTGTTTTGTTCCAGATCAGATTTCATGCTAATGACTCACACATGCTCTGAATTCTGTTCTCACACATTGAGAGTTTCGATGTGTTTACAAATGTGTGTTCTCATCGATACTTGAGCAGCAGCTTTCTGTAGCCTTGAAGATGACTTACAGTCAGGTCATAGAGTGCAGTGCTGATTACCAGGACTGTGTGCTCGTGTCTCTCATAGAGCACTCATACAGCTCCCCATTATAAGTCTGTGCCCACTGCACATACCCAGATTTCAATCATTATCAAGTTATATGATCCAGGAAAGACTGTAAAATGTCCTAATTATTTACAGCAAAATATAAATCTTTTACAGTCTGCAACAAAGCAGTTTTTGCCTTTATGGGTAGCTTTCCTCCTCATTATCAATTGTGTGGTGAGTTGATGAGCAATAACAACGAGTACTAATCAGTAAAGGTGTCTTTGCAACATACTTACAACGAGCAGCGTTAGAATGAAAACGTGAACTTTCCTTCAAAATTTTACTATTACTGCCATCATAAAGCAAACTGCAACTTACTGAAACATTTAGTGGTAAAAAATAACCATTAATTAAAAGCTTCTCGGAGTGATGAATAAACATTTGACATTTTCAGTTTAAATTTTCAGGATTTGGGGCTTCATTTCAGCCAGTGCTGTTGAGAATCCTGTCAAAATTGATACAATTGGAAATACAGAAAAATACTGTCAGGTTCTGATGCACCAAAGTGTTTGATTGGCAATTGTTTGATTTTTCAGCATAAAAATGAAGTAGAGCTCTAAATGTCCTACAGGAAAATATTTCTGATGATACCTAAAAGAAATTACAGAAATACAGTTCAGGCTGTGTATGAACTTTGTTTTTCCATATACTGTACTTCTATATATGTTTCAATAAATCACTGCACCTATTTCCTCTTCTCAGGGCAACATGTAAAGAAATGAACGGTTGCTCAAGACTTTTGCACATTACTGTACATCATGGTAAACTTACAAACAGAAACTGCAGTGATGTTAAAATGTTGTTATGATTCTTGACATTGTAGACTCAGCTACACGCCTCTTCTTCAGTGTTCCATGTTTTAGTTTGTATTGGAAACTTTTATGTTCAAGGCATCTCAGCTCAGAGAACAGAACAAATGAAAAAATATGTCAAACCAGAGCATGAAATTCCTCTTCAAATGCTTCACTGAGTTTCTTTCTAAATAACTATTATTATTATTTTCTTTCTAAGTAACTATTATTATTATTATTCCCATCATAATGCTACTGCAAGAGTAACAAATACTGAAAACGTTTAATTATGAAGATAAAAATGAAAAGATTTAAAATTTGTCTTAAACTATTTATTTCAACAGACATTTTGAACTGTTACAGTGTTTGTGTTCTGATGTGGAAACTTTAGAAATATGTCCACTCTTAGTGGACATACTTAAGAGTTAGTGTTGATGAAGCTGTGTGTAAATGGATGAAATGCTGTAGTACATCTCGTAAGCCAAATGTGTCTTAGTTTCAATAGTCAACTTACCAAAAAATACCCTGTTTCAATTTATTTGGAGTGAACAACCTAAAGCATGTCAGCGTTTATTCTACACTAAACTAAACTGCAGCATCGTGAATATTTCCTTCCAGCTCGTCTGACTGTGAGTCCCAGCAGCTCTCAGTTCTTTGAAGGAGACTTTGTGTCTCTGAGATGTGAGGAGGACGACAGCTCTGCTGGATGGACTCTGAGGAGAAACACAAGACAGAGAAACCAGGACTGAGTGCAATGAATGGGGAAGATGGTCTGGTTCATCCTGTAGCTTCAGCTACATCTTAACACAGGACAGTGGAGTTTACTGGTGTGAGTCCAGAGAGGGTCCCATCAGTAACATGGTTAACCTGACAGTCACTGGTAAGCTGAGTGTGTGGAGTTAGTGTTGATGAAGCTGTGTGTAAATGGATGAAATGCTGTAGTTTGTCTCTGTGTTGAGGTGGATCAGTGATCCTGCAGAGTCCTGTCCTCCCTGTGATGGAGGGAGATGACGTCACTCTGCTCTGTAAAACAAAGACCACTCCCTCCAACCTCCCAGCTGCTTTCTATAAAGATGGCTCCCTCATCAGGAAGCAGCCTACAGGTCACATGACCATCCAGCATGTTTCCAGGTCTGATGAAGGCCTCTACAAGTGTGACATCAGCGGTCATGGAGAGTCTCCATCCAGCTGGATCACTGTCACAGGTGAGCAGCTTCACTCTGATTTCACTTCATCTACACATGTACATAAACAGGGGGGATTCTCTCTCCAGGGGTCCGTTCTTCGTACGCGCTTACTACATCCAAGATCAAATGACACATCCAAGACCAAATCATCGCGCTAACCGTGAGCTCGCTAATCCGGTTCTCCGAACACACCTGCTGTTGACGATTAGTACAGCTGGATGAAGTAATGTGAGATCACTGGGTGTGTTAACAGGGGCTACGCATCGATAGTAGAAACATTGATCGGCAACCCTCTGATTGGTCGGCGAAAATGTCGAAGGAGCGCGCTCGGTATTTTTCGGCAGCAGAGCAAGAACTCTTGAGTGAGGGATTTCAGGAGTTTCAGAGTTTAATCAGAACGCAAGGGAACACTGCAAAGGCTGCAAAAGCAAGGAGAGAGGGCTGGCAGAAAGTTGCTGACAAATTAAACTCGTAAGTAATTTAATAATAACAATAATAATGGAGTGGATTGATATAGCGCTTTTCAAGGCACCCAAAGCGCTTTACAATGCCACTATTCAGTCACTCTCACATTCACACACTGGTGGAGGCAGCTACGGTTGTAGCCACAGCTGCCCTGGGGCAGACTGACAGAAGCCAGGCTGCCATATCGCGCCATCGGCCCCTCTGGCCAACACCAGTAGGCGGTAGGGTAGATTTATCATATCACACTATATTATCCAATATTATATTACATTATATTATATATAATAGTTATATTATATCCCCTTTCACATTAGAGCCACAACAGGACCCACTAGAACATGGGAACAAGTAAAAGTGTGTCTTTATATTGACACAGAACAACAGGTAACACCCTGTATTATTCACTGATCAGTCAATATGCTGATGATTAACTCCTCTCCATGTCTGAACTTCTTCATAATTAACTAAAATATTTTATGTTTTTTTCATTTTAACTGTTTTAACTGAAGCAAATGAACCAGTTGTCTCCAAAGTGATAAAGCCATCTACTCAGTCTGAGCAGGTACAAAGTCAGGCTCATGATGACGTCATTACCGCTGTCACCACAGAGCACTGTTCTAAGCTGAACTGAATTGGTCTATGATTTGATTCTTTAACTCTGTATTTTTTCTGTTTATTGTCTTTTTGGATCTTTCAGGCTTACATGATAATCATCTAGTTTCTTTTTCCATCTACTGTCTCGTATTTGCTTCTGGTTTTACATTTCTCTATTTAAATATGCTCTCCAATTTGGTTGTTCTTTTAGATATCTTGTTATTACTGTAACATGACATGAAAATGAGCCATTCCTTGATTTGGAGCCCATGAACAGATATGTATGTTAGGAAGAGGGGACACATTTTCAGCAAAAATACAAAATATGTGACAATTATTTTCTGCTTTAATGTGTCCAGTTGATGGTATCTCACATGATATGGAGATGTGGAATCCACTAATCATAATAGATTACCACATAGACACCACATACACAACACAACCTAACTAAGGACAAGAAGGTTGATGGTTCAATAAGAATCAAGGTTGTGGCTTTAAATACTATTTTTGCAAGTGACAAAATGAGTAAGAAAGCAACATTTTCTATCCAGCTGCTACATTTGGAAGATAAAAAAATATCCATGCTTGATGGTAAGTTAATGCTAACTACTATTAGCTAAAACAATACATTTTTATATGAAGCCTGAGTCACATGAGAGTGTAAACAGGACAATGGGACAATCTTTTTCGGACAGGGAAAACTGACTGCAAATTATCACACTCATGGTCCCCTGTCTTTAAAGTGACCATTGCATGGGGGCCCAGCCCTGGCGCAGGGTGCCGCCAGTGCATCGAGCCACCTGGGGGGCTCTTCAACTGGTGGGGGAGGTTGTTACATCTTGCAGGAGCTCTCCTCTCTTCAGGAACTCACTCTGCAGGAGGGGGAGATACAGGAGAGGTGGAGGAAGATCTCAGCCTGGGCGTCTATTGTCTCTGTTAGTCTGGAAGATGAGTGGATGACGGGGTGGGTGCAGTTTTCTCTGTGGTGGGGTTGGGTGGGCTGTCCTGGGCTCTGTGGGGCCGGGCAGCGCTGCTATGATGGGCCCCGGTCCGGATGGGCCTGGGACCCTTTCCCTGGCGGGTTGCAGAGTATTGGGGTGCCTACTGGGGTCAGCGGGGGAGTTGGCCCCAGGGAGGGGTCACTTGCCCCTCCCTTCCTTCCCTCCCCATCTCCAGCTGCCTCCCTCTTCCCGCTCCACCACAATCACCCACACATGCAGGGCCTTGGGGTAAAGGTGTGTCACCAGGGTGCAGGGGAGGCATCCCCCCCTCTGTCCCCTTCTGTGCCTGTGCCTCAATTTTATCTCACGACTTAGACATTGACACTACTCACACTCTCATAACACATACATATAGGATCTTGGGGGTGGGCACACTACACGGACTCCAAATTACCATCAGGGTGTACACCTCACCCCTGGCGTCGTTGCCCACCTCTCAATTTTAAGGAGGAGGAGTTGGCCGTCCGACTGGGGTTTGTGGGCCCTACCTCCTGCTGCAGAGTCGGGGCGGTCTGCTGGATAAATTTTGCTTAATCAAGATTACATATCCTTCATTTTTATTCTATAATAATCGGATTTCATTTTGCATGAGCAAACAGACTCGGAAAAAGAAAGGGGAAATACACGCACTTAACATGTTTATTGAACAGCTTGAAAATTCATGTTAACAAAAAACTCTGTAAACATTTATCCACTCTCTCTCTGTCACTCTTGGGGTCATTTCAAGTCCTTGAAACTAGGAACCAAAGCTATGTAAAGCGCGTGTTCTCAACGATATTAATAGGTCTGCAGTTTGTTGCAATCCAGTTGGCATTGTGTCAGTCAATATTTCTGAGGTCGACTTACTGAGTCCCAGATGCTCTGTGAGTAGTTTTATCGCAAGCTGGGTGACGTGTTAGCCAAAGTCCTAGCAGCATCCCTGAGTTAATGTATGCTTTGCATCAATGTGATATTTTAAGCTTGAGGTGCTTCGGTGAAAAGAAAATTCCTTCTTGCACAATGTGCATAATACTTTGTTGGTCAACTGTTCAGTCTTGTTATTTTTTTAATACTCAAATTTCCCATCGAGAGGGCCAACGTGCGTTTATTATTTTCCAAATTGAATTGATTTGTTCAGCTGCCCATCACTACCAGATCAACTGCCCATTGACAGAAACATTTCAGGGATTTTGAGTCATTCTGCACTCCAGATGCATTAATGCGTTAATTTGGACAGCACTAATTGTTACATTACAGATCTTTTTTTTAACAATGTAATGTTTGGGGTGTTTGTAGCTGCTAGATGTTCAGAATGCACATACTGTCCTAGTTTCTAACCAGGGTTGTCACGGTCTGCAGCAGACCGTATGGCGTGTGAGAGGAGGACCCAAACGCAGCCACTGAAGGAGAGACGGTATTTTTGAATACAAAAATAAAATGGCGGAAAGTAAACTGAAGCCTAAACAGGAAAACTAACTGAGATAACTATGGCTAAACTGAGAGAACTATGAATGGACTATGAGGACGTTACTAAAACGACATAGAATAACCTAAACTACTCTTAAAACTCAAGGCAACCTGAAAATAATACTGGAACATCCTTTCAACATCCATAAGGAATCACAAATATAACAACAAACTCAAA
>NW_024583103.1:122113-130019 GCF_018398535.1 Haplochromis burtoni | reverse complement strand
GTGCTGGGTTGAGTTTTTAGACCTGGAGCTTTGATGAGAACCCCATTTCCATCTTCTGATGCTCATGTCAACAATGTCATCCGTTCATGGCTCAAATTCTTGAAGGAGATACTTTCAAAAAGAGAAGTAATTTCAAGCTCGCTGCAGTCATTTCTTTCAGTTTTTTGTCATTGTAGTAGAAACTTAATAACAGATATAACCTATAACAGACCGAAATATAATGAGTTCAGATCTACTTTACTTTATCCAGCTAACTTGTTTATGCCTACATCTAAAGAATACTTTGCATCACATCACAGTTTTTCTCTATTTATCTTAAGCTTCAAAGATATTCTAGTGCTCAAATTACTTGTGGATGTGAAAATTCAAAGTTCAGAATCATTACTTCTCACGGCTAGCCATGGTACTTCAGAGTAACCCAAGGTTGGTACACCTGTTATATATTTATGCTGCCAAACCCTGTTCAGTCTGAGGGCAACCTGTCAGCACAGCCACCTTAGAGATGTTGCCCGTGCAGCTGGTTTCCTTAAAAGTTTGAACATTGCACCCCACTGGAACATGTGGAGCACTTTGGAGTTCACATTATCACATGAAATATATTCTCTGTTATGCCTTACTGCTCAGGCAGTCAATCTAATTTCGGTCTGTGTTCAAAGCACAACTCCATTACTGTAAGTGGGCATGGCTGATTGCATTAGCAGTTATAACATCTTTTCCTCCCTATTTTCCAAGCTGTTTTTTAGTGGTGATCATAATGAACATGGAGTATATAAACACTTACTGTGTGTGTGTGTTTTTTTTAAATAAAAATTGCCCACAGAGACAGGAACGGGAAAATGATGCTGTAGATGTCGCCAGTTAACAATGAGTTGTGTCGAGCTAGGCTAATTACATGCTAACTGATGTACAACTACTGATTATCTGTTCTGTACTGATTAGCAAGAGGAGGCTTATTCCACTAAACTCTGAATGACAGTAACGGCTAATGTGGAGTTTTGAACTTCAATTCAGAAACAGCTTAAAATGTATTATATTAGGCTAAAAACCTTGAGTTTATCTTTGGAGACACTGCTGGCCTCCATGAATGGAAAAACATACATTTTGTCCCATTTCAGCGTTTAACTTTTCATCTCTAAGAATGATTGAGACATGCCGACAATGCAGACTATGACTGCAGTGTGAGCTCAAGTCAATGGGGACACAGTGTGATTAAAGCTGAGCATCGGGTCTGGGATGTGATTAGATGCCTCCAGCTGTATGTAGTGTCTCTCCTCTGATCAGCAAGAGACACAAGAGTCACAGTTTATTTGACAGGTTTGAGAGAGGCTTGAAATATGCTGGTGTCATCAGGGGTTTATAGGTCTGACTCTGTAGTCCTTTATGTTTTCTGCAGAGCTTAAAACCAGCCACAACACAACCAAGAACAACAGTAGGATAAATCAAACAGGCTCTGCTTTTTTTTCGCCAGTGTTTCTCTTATTTGCTGCGACAGTGTTGCAGTTTACGATTACATTTTTTCTATCCTCTGATAATTCACAGCTCTCATGTGGCTCAAATGGTGTGTGGAAAAACATTGATTCAGACACCTCTTTTTATGTGAGCAGGCACAAGCAGACAGCCCGATTTAACAGATAAAGTTAATAACATGTTTTAATACCTGTAATCTCTGCCTGGAGTTTGAATCTTTTGCATAAAGCAGTTAAGCATAAAGTAAGATTTACAAATGTATACCATTTAATTTGAATGCTTCCAAATGTGCTTTAATCGACACGATTGCAGCGTAATTTACACACACAGAAAACCTTTTTTTTAAAACTAACTTCTTTTCTGATAAGTGTAAAGAATACTGTGTAGCCAGTACAGTACTATGAGATGTAGCCACACGTGACACAAGTGGCGGCAACTATAGCACAACACAGGAAAGGGGTGAAGATATAAGGTGCTAGGGTTAGAAACTTTGAGAGCAGGTTGGAGGAAGCAGGAGGGCAGGCAGGCGGAGCAAGTAATCAGAGTGGCGGAGTGACCGACGGTGAAAAGGGAGGCGAGAAACTGCACAAAGTGAGTGAATGTTTCGAGAGGTACTATCACACAAGAAATTAGTATAATGAGAATGAATAACGAGATTTACACAACTTGACAGCCCATCACTATGTAAGGTTAGCAGATGTTCTGCCGGAGGAAGCTGCTTCCTCAGTGATTTTAGCATAGATAATGATAAAGTCTATCTTTTCTTTAGTGTATTAAATGAAGCTAGCACATCTCTTTTAACCAACCTTTCTTGTTATTTCTGTGGTTTTTTTAATGACTTTGAATGATGTACTCGCTTTTTCTTTAAAGTGGAGTAAAATCTCCAGGATGCATTTGTGTGTTTTAAATATGACTCCTGACCATATCATCATTTTCTCCTGACAGTTTTATCCTGTATGCAAGTAGGTCAAAATAGTTACAGATCAGATGTGAATGAGTTTAAAACTCAAATCGAAAAGTATTTTTACCTTTGAAAATGCCTTCCATAAGTTTATTGATCTAGTGCTGGGCTCTGTGACTGACCCTTCTTGGTTTTACTGACCAGTAGCTGTTCTTCTGCAGGATGATGACGTCTCTAATGTGCAGTGCAGTTGCTCTAATCTGTACAGGGCTTTCATTAATGCACTCATGTAAGTTTGTTCATTTGTTATTATACAATAGACATGAGTGAATAGTTATAGATATCAGGAGTTGTGTTTGTTGTATATATTGTCTCTTAAGTTATTAATGTCAAGACTGGTTAGTTTATCATGGTAACCACCATCAGTGCGATCAGTGTGTACATGTTAAAAAAATGCATGTTGTATGTTCATAGTATATAAATACTACGTATGTGTTAGTGTTCAGGAAAATGACATAACGTTTAGATAAAGTTTAGAATGTCTTTGGATTAAGGGTTGAAGTTGAAGAGGGCTGAAGATTCACTTTCTAAGGTGCTTCGATGCCCTCTAGTGATACATACAAAGTACCAAAGTCAAGGGGCATATTAATGTTGTGTAGTACTTCTCTGTTTTCTAATTTGTGCTGTCTTTATTTGCAGACCACACTCAGCCAGAACATAGATAAAGATTTAAAAAAGGACCTTAAATCGTGTTTACGTTTGGCCCATGGTGGCTAAAAAAAAGTGTGCAAATGGTTGTTGTATTGAACATTGAACATTCATCTGCAGATATTTGATATCTTGGGTTTTATATAGTTGAAGAATTATTTTCACTGAAGCTTTCTCACAGCATGTATCCGGGGGTGACGCAGTTGGTGAGTAGGGTCTGACTCATATCTATAATTCTCTCTAAACAAGAAACGTGTTACAGTGTCTTCTTTAAACACTACAAGACATAATTAAACAGTTCTTTCTTAAAGGTCTGTCTGTGTAGTTGTAACTGTAATGTTAACTACAATGTATGACTACATAATGGACATCAATGCTTTACAATAGATTAAATGTCAACCCTTCTATTTCTCAGTGTGATTTCCAAAGTGGCAGACAGAGTAGTTTGACTTTGCTGGTGGATTTTTTAAGTGCTTACAAAATAAATAATTGTTATGGTTAAATTACATTAATGTACAGAAATATACTTTTACAGACTTTTTTGTGTCTTTGTTTTTGCTTTACTCTACATTGTTGTAACTAATATTGTTAACCGTGTGATTGATTCCTACAAAATATGAATTCTCATTGCCCTCTCCAGCATTATCCAAACCAGATGTTAGCTAAAAGCTGTTAATTCAGTATGAATTCAGATCACAAAATACTTAGTTAGCAGCCGTCCCTTAGTTATGCTGCAATAGCACAAGGCTGCCGGAGAATGCACTGTTTCTTCTTTAATCATCGTTTTCACTCTCTGTGTGTTCATACACCTCTCTGCATTTTTAATGTTTTTTAGGGAAGACTATATGGTCAAAAAGGAGTCATAACAAAACATGTCAGACATATACCTGTCAAAGTAAAAGAGGAAGTAACCAAAAGATGACTAATACAGAAACATGAGAAACGCAGGCAAAACAGAGAAAGCAGGAGGAAATGGGAACACAAAGAAACACAAAGCAACAAAGGATAACCAAAAGATATAATATTAACACTAACAATTGGAGTATAATCCACTGTTTTCTTAATGTATTCAATAAGTTCTCCCTTTTGCAATCTGTAAGTATGTAGCAACACAACACCATAACAACATGCTTGCCCTTGATACTATAATTGATCCAAGAGTAGATGTTTAGTTCAGCTTTCTCTACTATCAAAAGCAAACATATCATTAAACATGTTTTAAACAAACATTAAGAAGAATAGCAAAACAAAATTATACAATGTGCGACTGTTCTTTGTACAAACCACAGGTTATTTCATTACCTAATTCATAGTTTCTAGGCAAATTATGACAAAATTCTGTCTTCCTTCAGTGCAGTGGGGTAAGCCCCACTGCCTGATAACAACCTAGGCTGCTGGTATCCTGCCTTTTGTTGTTGAGACTATCCAGTATGATCCCAGATCAAAGTTTCTGTCAGTATAAATTTCTCTCCCTCTCTNNATACACACAACACACACACACACACACACACACTACACAGACACACAGACACACACATATATTTATATATATATATATATTGTATATATATATATATATATATTATGTATATATAGTGATATATTGTATATAATATAGTGATATTAACAAAGAGAGGGAAGGTAGTCAGAACTGAGGGGATTGAACTACCAGAAGGCAACATTGCAGACATAGAGGACAGTTACAAGTACCTGGGGATCCCACAGGCAAATGGGAACCATGAAGAGGCCGCTAGAAAAGCTGCAACCACCAAGTACCTGCAGAGGGTCAGGCAAGTCCTGAGGAGTCAGCTGAATGGTAAGAACAAGATCCGGGCCATCAACACGTACGCCCTGCCCGTGATCAGGTACCCTGCTGGGGTAATAGGCTGGCCAAAGGAGGAGATAGAAGCCACTGACATAAAGACAAGAAAGCTCCTTACCATGCATGGAGGGTTTCACCCCAAGTCCAGCACCCTGAGGCTGTACGCTAAGCGGAAGGAAGGGGGCCGGGGACTGGTGAGTGTCAGCACCACAGTCCAGGATGAGACAACGAACATCCAAGAATACATTGGGAAGATGGCCCCAACTGACCGAGTGCTCAGTGAATACCTCAGGCAGCAGAAACCCAAGAAAGAGGAGGGAGACGAGGAACCATCATGGAAGGACAGGCCCCTGCACGGTATGTACCACCGGCAGATAGAGGAGGTGGCTGATATCCAGAAATCCTACCAGTGGCTGGACAAAGCTGGACTGAAAGACAGCACAGAGGCACTAATCATGGCAGCACAAGAACAAGCTCTGAGTACAAGATCCATAGAGGCTGGGGTCTATCACACCAGGCAAGACCCCAGGTGCAGGCTGTGTAAAGATGCCCCAGAGACAATCCAGCACATAACAGCAGGGTGCAAGATGCTAGCAGGCAAGGCATACATGGAACGCCACAACCAAGTGGCCGGCATAGTGTACAGGAACATCTGTGCCGAGTATAACCTGGAAGTCCCGAGGTCAAAATGGGAGATGCCCCCAAGGGTGGTGGAGAATGACCGAGCTAAGATCCTGTGGGACTTCCAGATACAGACGGACAAAATGGTGGTGGCTAACCAACCGGACATAGTGGTGGTAGACAAACAGAAGAAGACGGCCGTAGTGATCGATGTAGCGGTTCCGAATGACAGCAATATCAGGAAGAAGGAACACGAGAAGCTGGAGAAATACCAAGGGCTCAGAGAAGAGCTCGAGAGGATGTGGAGGGTGAAGGTAACGGTGGTCCCCGTGGTAATCGGAGCACTAGGTGCGGTGACTCCCAAGCTAGGCGAGTGGCTCCAGCAGATCCCGGGAATAACATCGGAGATCTCTGTCCAGAAGAGCGCAGTCCTGGGAACAGCTAAGATACTGCGCAGGACCCTCAAGCTCCCAGGCCTCTGGTAGAGGACCCGAGCTTGAAGGATAAACCGCCCGCAGGGGCGTGCTGGGTGTTTTTTTTTTTATATATATATATAATATATTAATAATATTAGTATCATATATATATATGATATATATATATATATATATATATATATATAATATATTGTTGTGTGTGTGTGTGTGTGTGTGTGTGTGTATGTGTGTGTGTGTATGTATATACACACCTACATACGGCAGAATCTAAAAAGAAAAATCCGGTAATCACATTGTATGATTTTCGAACAATTTATTTGTGAATTACTATGTCAAATGAGTAGTTGATCACTTGCTTATTAGCCAGATTCCTGACCCTCAACGACCTGTTATTTTGTTTTTAAATAGTCCATTTACATTCTGCTCGTGATTCTAAATTAGTAGCACCTGTTTGAGGTCGTTAGCTGTCATAAAGACACCTGTGCAACCCACAACCAGTCAAAGTAGCAACATGGGCAAAACCAAAAAGCTGTCAAAAGACACAAGAGACAAAATTGTAGACGTTCACAAAGCTGGAAAGGGCTATGGGGCAATTGCCAAGCAGCTTGGTGAAAAAAGAACAACTGTTGGAGCAATTGTCAGAAAATCAAAGAGGCTAATGATGACTGTCAATGTCCCTCGGACTGGGGCCCTACGGAAGATCTCTCCTCGTGGGGTATCACTGATGCTAAGAATGGTGAAGAATCAGCCCAGAATTACACGGGAGGAGCTGTGAAGAGAGCTGGGACCATCGTTTCCAAGGCTAGTATCAGTAATACACTAAGATGTCATGGTTTAAAATCTTACATTGCACACAAGGTTCCCCTGCTTAATAAGTCAGCCTATGTCCAGGCCCGGCTGAAGTTTGCCAGGGACCATCTGGATGATCCAGAGGAGTCATGGGAGAAAGTCATGTGGTCAGATGAGACCAAAGTAGAACTTTGTGGTCAATTCGCCCTGTTTGGAGGAAGAAGAATGATGAGAAGAATGATGATATGCTGTGATATCATACCTACAGTGAAGCATGGGGTTGGAAGCATCATGCTCCGGGGTGTTTTTCTGCACAGGGGATAGGACGACTGCACTGTATTAACGAGAGGATGAACGGGGCCACGTATTGTGATATACTGGTCAAAAACCTCCTTCCCTCAGTCAGAGCATTAAAGATGGGTCGTAGCTGGGTCTTCCAACATGACAATGACCCAACGCACACAGCCAGGAAAGCCAAGGAGTGGCTCCATAAGAAGCATATAAAGGTTCTGGAGTGGCCTAGCCAGTCTCCAGACCTAAATTCAATATAAAATCTTTGGAGGGAGTTGAAACTCCATGTTGCTCAGCAACAGCCCCGAAACCTGTCAGATCCAAAGGAGATCTGTATGGAGGAGTGGGCAAAAATCCCTCCTGCAGTGTGTGTAAACCTGGTGAAGAACTACGGGAACCGTTTGACCTCTGTAATTGCTAACAAAGACTTCTGTACCAAATATTAAATTTTTTTTGACTGAAGTGTTCAAATACTTATTTGACACAGTAGTTCACAAATAAATTGTTCAAAATTCATACAATGTGATCTCTCTCTGGATTTTTCTTTTTAGATTCTGTCTCTCACAGTGGAAATGCACCTATGCTGAAAATTGTAGACCCCTCCACGATCTCTAAGTAAGAGAACTTGCAAAATGACAGGGTGATCAAATACTTATTGACCTCACTGTATATATATATAATCAAATCAAATCAAATCAAATCACTTTTATTGTCACATCGCATGTGCAGGCACACTGGCACAGCACATGCGAGTGAAATTCTTGTGTGCGAGCCCACAAGCAACAGAAATGTGCAAACACAACAACACAAACCAGCAAATACAAGAATGGCTACATCTGAAACTAATAAATATATGTACAATATATAATA
>NW_024583103.1:105068-110977 GCF_018398535.1 Haplochromis burtoni | reverse complement strand
TGACTTCATGTTTAATCTGATGTTGTCATGTGAAGACGACTCTGGGTGGTCGTCAATGCTGACACATGTTAGAAAGAAATCTGGAACTCTTGCATTGAACTAATGTATTAATTGGTAATTTGCAAAATATAAACTGTATTTAGATGGTGGCAAAAATATCAAATTAATATTTAGAAGTTGTGTTGAATTCTAGGAAAAAACAGCTTTGAAAATGAAATGATATTAATGTGTAGATTTAGGTCCACTATATATTGCTTAAATTAAAAAATATATATATACCAAAAATGTAATTAAAAGAAAAATGCTTGATTTGTAAAACTGGTTTTACTTATTTGAATGAATAGACTCTCAGTAAATATGAGATTTATCTGCTAAGAAAGACTTAATGTCACTTAAAAAATATGTTTCTATGTTCTTTGTTTGGATGGGTCTTATTAATTTGATATGATAGCATGTGTGGCCATAACTTTCCATTAAAAAAATAAAATAAAAATGTGCACATGTTTGAATTTTAAAACTACATTTTGAAACACTTCATTGATAAGCTATTAAAACCAGATTTACACACTAGTGCTGTGCCATACTTCAAATCCCGATATAGATTTGACACCAAGTAAATACGGGGCCAGTATTTCCAATACTGATAAAGATAAAGATGCTTTTAAAATATAGAGGCAGCTTATACAGCGGAAAGCAGTGTGTGATTCATGAGCTGTACTGAAATGTGAAAGTTGAGAAGCCACAGCAGGTGGACACAGAAGAGAGAAAGGAGGCTAAATTAGAGTACTCTCAAGGACTCGTTTAAATTCTGTGCGTCATCAAAATGAAAGTGAAAGTGTCCAAGAGACATTTTTGTCCCTGATGATAAGGAAAAATGTCTGGAACAGTGGGAGCCCTAATCGTATTATTTTACAGTATTGCAGAGGTATCGCAATCTGGTGAGTGTTTATTCTGTTACTACTTGACTTGGCACATATATTCCACCCATCATTTTCTTAACTGTGTGTCCAGCTCAGTGTGTCAGGAGGACTGATTCACTGTCAGAGGCGAGCTGCAGTCTGTGTTACTGTCAGTGCTGTGATAGACTCAATGAAAATTGTGTTTGTTTTTCCTTTTAAGGGAATCAGAATATTGACGTGAGTTAAGTGTGTCAGCTATTTCTCTGTCAAACTCCTCTTCTGGTTGTAACACACAGGTTAAAGATGAAAGATGCTTTATTGTCATTTCCACATGTAAAATGTGTTGAGAAGAAAAACAGCCCTGTGTGCTGGTCGTATTTAGATGGTGGAAAGATAATGAAAGAGTGAAAGATAATAGATAAGATAATATCTATCAAGATAATAATACCAGTGAAATAAAACAGTAAGCAGATGAAAGAAATAAGCTAATAAAACTAATCTAAAAAGTGGTAAATTTCACTGATTTTAAATAGCAATGGCATTTAGGGTAGTGTTTGCAATACAGTAATGTCTAGTTTGAAGGACGGTTTTGTACTGTAGAGCTGAAGAGTCTCACAGCACCCAGAAACAATCCATTATGCAATGCAGCCTGTGCAAGTTTGCTGGGCGTGTACACTTCTCATTATGC
The DNA here is from genome assembly GCF_018398535.1 of Haplochromis burtoni. Taxonomy (NCBI): domain Eukaryota; kingdom Metazoa; phylum Chordata; class Actinopteri; order Cichliformes; family Cichlidae; genus Haplochromis; species Haplochromis burtoni. The sequence goes on along the minus strand of NW_024583103.1, from coordinate 109,390 downwards.
TGAATGCTTTTAATCTGAAACTAGCAGCTTCTATGCTCTCTGGGGATTCTGTCATCAGGACATCTGTAAGAAATGTCCACTTGGAGCTGGTCTCATTCTCTCTGTGTCCCAGTGTCTTTGTGTGTCTCTGTTTGTAATAGAACTGCAAAGGTCTGTTCCACTGATAACAAATTCAGAAAGTCATTAAACCAGCTCTCTACATTGAAATCCTCCACATTACTTTCTCTCAGCTTGGCCGATGGTAATACCATCATCCTGGGTTTTGACCCCGTGTTTTGAATTTGTTCGCTCTTGTTCTTAGTTCACTGAGTGTTGGTTCCTTCCATGTCCAGTTTGTCTTAGTCTTGTTTCTGTGTGTCTTCTCCAGTATCTCCTTTGTTAGTTTTCTGTGCCTCACTGTGAAGTTTGTCTCTCAATGTTTCTTCGCCTGTTCTCCCAATCGTGTCTCGGTGTGATTTCTCTCACTCTCTCTGTCCCGTGCCCTCGCATCCTTGTCTCTGTCTTCTCCCTCTGTTCCCTGTATTTAGTCTGTCTGCGTCTCGGTGTGAGTTTCTCTTGTTTCCCGTTTTATTCTGACAGTCTCTTGTCCTGTGTGCAGCTTGTTCAGTTTTGCTTTCCCTGGCTCATCAGTTAGATTATGTGCAGCCGTGTTTCCCAGGTGTTTCCTCTCTGCCCTGATTCCCTGTGGTGTATATATTGTCTGTGTCTCCTGTCCATTGTCATGATCTTCCTTCCTGCCTGGCTGGTGTTCTACTTGTTAGTCTAGACTTGTAGTTTATATCCAGTTTTAGCTTGTCTGTGGTTTTTTGGTTCAGTTCTGTCTGTGAGAGTCCTGCATGTTTGGTCCTGCCTGCCTCACACAGTGTTATGACCCTGTGCACAGGCTTTGGTTGGAATATGGTCATTTGGGTAATCTGATGATAATTTCTAGGGTTTCCACAATGAAACACAACCATAACATTATAATAATTACAATAAAAACGTATTGTTTTAGAAATTTTTCACACAGTTACAAAATGTTTCACAGTTTGAAGTTACGGATGTTCTAACATAAAAACATCCATACATGCATTAGATGTAGATTATGTCGATTATGGCCAAAATAATCGGAGAAAGATCAAGGAAAACTTAACCTATATATAGGAGTTGTCAGGAGTCAATTAAAACAAACCACAGATTAAATTAACTTTACAGGATTAGGTGGTCAGAGAGGCTAACTGCTGTTATAAGGTCTTAGCAGCCTTCCTGTATAAGCAATGTACAGCTCTACAAGTTAATAATAGAAATTCAATGTGAACGCTGAATTTATATGGAAGTCATTAAAGGAAAGCAGCATTCTGGCACATTTGAAGACAGGCTAGGGAGGACTGACTGCTACTGTCATTGAAATCACTGAATAACAGTAAAGGCTGGATTTTTGTGATGTTTCATAGGAGAAGTAAGCAAGTTTGGATGGGCTTATTAACCGATAACTGATCTATATTTGAACGTGTGATCAAGCAGCATTGTAACTCATTCACTTTTTAAAAAGTAATCGCACACTTGTCTCTCCCTTCATGTATCCTTCTGACTCGTTTTGAGTTTTTGATTCAGGACACACTTGATTCTGTTTCCTTTGAATTGCTTAGTGTTGTTTTAAATCTCCTTCAGTCCACGTGATCCTCACAGCCACTGTCGGACAGAACGTCACTCTGCCAAGGTGATCGGAGTTGAAGAGTGGAACAGAGCAGACCTGGAGGATCAGTATGTGTTTTTGTTCCTAGACGATCATACTGATGCAGCCAATCAGCATCCATCTTTTAAGGGCCGGGTGGATCTGCAGGACAGGCAGATGAAGGATGGAGACGTGTCTTTGATTCTGACCAATGTGAACATTAATGACACTGGAACATACGAGTGTCGTATCAAGACAGGAACAAATCGCAAGAGGAGAGCTCATCTGAAGACCGACCCCATCAGCATCATCTACCTGAGTGTTGTTGATCCTCCAGGTGAGTGAGTAGCGTTGAGTGTGTGTGATCAGAGGTGAAGCTGCTTCCTGGCTGCTGATGTTTCTTCTAGGTTCGGGCACCCAGGGCTAACTTTCCATTGTCTGGATTCACTTAACCTTATACTGTTTAGTTAACCCAGAGTTTCCCCACTTATTCACAAGAAAGAAGTCAGTGAAGATGTGGCATTTTCAGATGATTTTGAACCAAAATTTAGAACATAACCTGCTCCTGATAGTTTTAGTTTTTATTCTCTGAGGTGCAGATTTGGTGCTGTTTAACTTAGTCTACATAAAAATTTTCAACAGATATAAAATCAGCAAGTACGTGTAGATGTAATGTTTTTGGATCATATATTATTGCTTATAGAAAGATACAATTAGTGCAACATTGCGTGCTGTGAATAAAGTAATAAAAAGGGAAATTTAATGCCTTTAGATCCTCCTGCTCTCCTTGCATAGGTTCAGGTGATCTTCCAGGAATGGTGATGCAATTTTTGGAATTACTGATTGGTCAGTAGGGGGTGATTTTGTATGGATTCTGTTCTTTTCTTCACTCATCACCTACCTGACAGCTGACACACCTGTTTCTCACCTGCAGGCGAGCCAGGAGGAACTGCTGGACGGACAGTTGGTCTGTCAGTGTTTGCGTTCTTGTTGCTGTTCTACTTTTGAATTCAAATTTAAAAAAAAAAAAAAATAGAAAACATCCTCTTGGTGGTAAGTTACAAGTTCAAATGTTTCTGGTCTGTAAATCTCCTGCTGGTGTGATCATGTCATCATGCTGAATGACTGATCTGAGGACAGAAGAATTTCTAGATTCAAAGCACATCGTGAATGTTCACTGTGAACCTCAATAATTAGTAGAAAAGACATGTTGTTGAGGGTGTTAACAAAGTTTCAAGGATTTCTGTTCTGTGCAGAGAAATATATGTGACATCTGGATAAGGTTGGGTTCAGTGCTTTTCTTTGGCTTTATTTGGATGTATCTTCTGACTTTTAGCTTTCAAAATCAAACATCTAAACCATTATTCTCAAAACCTGTTTAGAAACTTTCCTCTAATTTTAAAAACTACTACATACACATGCTAATGTGTTGTTTGGTATGTTCATGCTGTTTGCAAACATATGTACTTAATCGATCTGTAAGTTAAAAATAGTAGTGGCACAGCCTGCTTATATAAATAAATAGAAGATAAATATGATTGTATGTTTACTATTATTATATGTACTTTATACATATATATACTTACATAATTTTAGTGGATTTGCAGCCAATCTGAATCATATATTAAACTGGCATCTTAATGTATCAGCTATATGAGCATAAAGTTTTGCAGCCCAACAGAACATTGTGTGATTTACCCCAAATAAAGACCTTCCTAACTACCCTGAATGATTCTGCAATCTGATTATTTCAAGGCTGGAATGTGGATCTTTCAAACTAAGATCTGAGTGTGGGAGAAACCTGAGAGGGACATAGGAGAGGGGCTACATTAGAGTACCTTCAATGGTATCCATAAATGATGCCTACTTACAGACTCTCTGTCTCCCACTATCTATTTCCCTGTTTGTCTGCAACAGAGGCGTCCCCACAACTTAATGACTTGAAGTGCCATAGGAGGTGAACACGAGGCTTAATCAGGGTGCCGTCATTGGCTGACATCAGATCAAGAATCTGTGCGTATAGCCTGAAAAGTGAAAGTGCAAGTGTCCCAGAAAGTCTTCTCTGTTGCGTCTGTTGGAAGTGCCATGATGTCTGGAAAAATGGGACTGATGTTAATATTGATTTTTAATATTTTGGAGGCGTCTTCTTCTGGTGAGTTTTTAAATGTATCTCTATTGCATTAGTATACAGAGAGAGATCAATGTAGACATATTATCTGCTATAAAGACAGGTATAGTTCATTGATTGTAAGTAAAGTAGCAGCAGCATTTAAAGTAGTGTGTACAGCAGCACAGTAAGATGCACTTTTAATGTCCAGTGTTCAGAAATATGAGTCTGTGTGTGCGTGTGTGCCGCACAGTGATGCAGGATGCGAGGACGCTTTCCTCAGCACACAGTAGAAGATGTGCACTTCCCACCTCTCTCTCTCTCTCTGATGCTCTCACTCACTTACTGCATCACAGGAATTTCCAGGGAGTTTTTCTTAACTGTGATGGCAGAAAGATGACCAAGGATTTGACATGAATGCTTTTTAAGATGAATTATCCAAACAGAACTGGGATGCGGTTTGTGAGGAGTTGGATATTAATAAAGTAAAGCAATGCAGTTGTGGTCAAACAGAAACAGAAAGAAAAAGATTCCTTGCAGATGTAGCAGGATGATTTGAGC
>NW_024583103.1:101593-103411 GCF_018398535.1 Haplochromis burtoni | reverse complement strand
CGGCACACTCCAGGTGGCTGTTTAGCGGGGCCTGGCGCCCGTGGCTGACTTGGGCCCATTCCGGGAGGTGGGGGGCCCCTCAGACCTCGGGCCTCTGGGTCCTGGTCTGCTCTGACGCGGCTGGCTGCCGGCGGAGCCCACGGGCACATCATTGCAGTCCCTGTGACTTCTGCACCATGGCTGCTGGGTTACCCTACTCCTGGGGCTGTCCTCAGGTCTTTCTGGGAAGAAAGGTTACCCCTCCAATGGTCCTCTTTGGGTTCTGATGCACTGGGGGCCTCTGGATGTCTGGGGCCTGGAACTCCCCCGTGACTATGGGGTATGGCTCCCTATACCCTCTATCAGATCGTTACATGGAGAAACCTTTTGAATAGAAGTGCGCTCACACACAACGGTGTACACATGGGTGATCACAGATACAAACTATATATTCCTTGGCTGCTACCTCAAAGCACATTGTGCGCTGTCGGTCTTGCATGCTGCAAAACAACCGTCAATATTTACTATTTACTGTTACTTATCTAGGTTGTTGCTGTGGTCCCCATATTGTGTTGCTCTTTGATGCTTGTTTTCATTTTCATTTTTTTCTTTCATCAGGTGATCCAGCGTTTTTATAGTATTACTTCTCATACTGTCCCTTGTCCCCTTTGTTTTTCTCTTCCTCCCTCCCTTTCTTTATTTCTTTTTCTCTTTCCTATCCTCCAGTCCCGTCTTGTCTGTAATTACTATACGGCAAAGCTGTAGTGGCCTTCAGACAATAATTCTGATCACTAAAGTACCAAACGGGCCAAAAAAGGACCAAAAAAACCCCCAACTCACACACATCCAGGAAACTTGAGCACAGTTTTGCACATAGTTTTTTGCTTTGTATCTGTAACCAGACTTAAACAAAAACTATTTATAACTTGTATAAATATTTTTTTTGCAAACACACAAATTCTGTGTTTGTTGTGAACTGAGTTACAAAACTCAGTTCACAACTACACATTCTGATTTACAAATACAAAATATTTATGACCACAATTTGAGCCCATAGTGGAACGGTCTTCCGGGTGGTGATTCCTCCGTGTTGTGTGTGTGTGCATGTTTGCAATGATCACATCATTGCAAACATAAGAAAAAATCCAGCAAGCTCATCGAGTTCCTGCTGCAGAGCTCTCGACCTTGTAGAACTGCAGCGGCTTGTTCCAGTGATCAGTCCTTAATCCATCTGCATATCTTTGCATTACCTTTGATAATAAAACTAGGGTTATAATCATATGTGTATACTATTGCACAGGATTGTGTAAAAAACTATAAAATTTGGAACAAAAGACAGTAACATGTCTCTATTATTTACTTTCACAAGTCACTTCAAAATAGTAAAACTTTTCAAAAGATTCCCTTTTTTTAAGGCAACAACAACAAACAACAACAATAACAACAAAAACACAGGCGACCAAGAGAGAAATCGCTCACCTCAGGGATTACGTGTGATTGAATGTACTGGAAAAATCTCACTTTTGATCTATGCTAACGCAACAGTACATCAAACGTAATGCTTGAACAAAGTTGTAAGGAACATTGACTTGTAAGTGACCTATGTTTGAATGTCTAATGAAGCAGTAATGTAACTCGCCCCCTTCCTGAAAAGAAAATGCACATTTGTCTTCCCCTTCATGTGTCTTTGACTCATTTTTACTTCTCCTTTCATATCATCAAAGCTGTGAATCCATCCTCTCATTTCTCTGTAACTTTCTCGCTCCTTCAGTCCACGTGAACCTCACAGCCACCACAGCAACCGTCGGGCAGAACGTCACTCTGCAGTGTCGAGCTCCA
>NW_024583103.1:99193-101220 GCF_018398535.1 Haplochromis burtoni | reverse complement strand
TGTGTGATCAGAGGTGAAGCTGCTTCCTGGTTGTTGATGTTTGTTTCTAAAGATGTTGTTGATGAGACTTTGTAGAAAGCAGCTGGTCTGAGTGATGTGATCAGAGTGCAGTAGATAATGTCTGACAGCAGTTTGAAGAGGAAATGGATTCTGTTCTGTTCTTCACTCATCACCTACCTGACAGCTGACACCTCACACCTGTTTCTCTCCTGCAGGTCAGACAGGAGGAGACACAGAGGATGGATGGATTGTCATTGTCAGTTTTGTTATAGTTTTTGGTGTTGCTGCTGTTATTATACTTGGGTTTGGGGTTTTTTTTTTCAAAACAAAATGCGAAAAGTAGAGGCAGGGGGCTTGGAGAAACCTCACTGTGATAGCCCTGAGATGATTATTTAAGAGAAATCTCTTCACAGCTGAACTGTAAGTGTGTTGTTATAATCCTTCATGTTACTGTGTCGAATAACAGACCAAGCTGTAAATGTTAAAGAACATTCTCCAAGTGGCACTCTCAATAATCAGAAGCTGATGGTTTTTATTTTATTTTTTTTAAATCTGTTAAACTCGAAGGCCAATGGTACAGCTAAATACATCTGATGTCTTTATAAATTTAATTTCAGAGAAAATGTTACAGATGTGATAAGAGGTGTTATAACGTTTGATTATCACAGGTAGTAGTTGAATGGGACTTTTGTTTTGATTGGCTTCAAATAATTTCCCCTAGGGGTCAATAAAGTATTCTGATTCTGATTTTAGTGTGAATCCTGGCTTTTCACTTAAAAATATATCTTTCAACAGCTACTGAAAACTGTTGAGTAACTTTCCTGTAATTGTTAAGACACAGAGAATGCCGTTCAGGTAATAACATCATTTTTCACGGTTAACATTAACTGATGTTTAATAAGAACAACTTGCAAAGCAAATTCATCTTGCTTTGCAGATAACTCCTGTACTTGGAGGGGAATATCACTGGCATACAACAAAACACTGGAGTGAGTCATACAACGTATTACCTAAATTGTTTAAACATATTGCAAACAGCATAAGAGAAAGAGCAAAAGAAGTCTCAAAAAGTTTATTTTCTTCATCTCGACGTAGCGTTTTCAGTGAGAGAAACACAAAGTGAACCTGTTTGTGTGTAAATTTATTTCAGATTGCTATAACACTGCACACATCTTCAGTCTTGGAGACTGAATACGTCACTTGGATGAGTGACAAAACGTCTCTGCCACCTAAAACGCTACGTCCAGATGAACAGAATTAACTTTTTGGGATTTCCCTACCTGGATGATTCCGCATGCATCAAGACAGAAAGTATTAAATGAGCCAACTTGTATATTACTGATATGCAAACCAGCAACATGATGACAGTTAAAAGAATTTAGTGCTTCAGGCTGTAATAATGTTCTGTGTTCATATAATCTTACAATACAAGACATACTCAACTGTACAACCTATCGTTTGCATGCAACATTCTGACTGTATTCTGTGACCTTGGCAGAAAGATAACTATGCCTGTTATCCTTCTTTGTCAAATGCCATGCATACTGCTGCCATACTCTGTACTGCTGGTTGCTCCTTTTTTCAATGGCAAATTAAAACCTCACAAAGAGAACGTTTTGTGTGTAATTCAATTTATTTAGATAACACTGCATGTAAGAGAAATTAAATGGGTATTTTTGCATTGTATTGTACAGCAGGAGGTTTTCTGTAGGTCACTGCTAAAACATGACTATATTGTTGATATAGTAATGAAGAAAAAGTCAACGTCATTAGGGCAAAAGCACTGAATCACAGACAATTTTTTAATTCTTGTATCAAAGACACTGCCAGTAAACATTTCCATGTCTGTGATTGGTCAGATGCTGCCAGCACCACCTCTTTCATGTGACCACGCTCATTCAGTAAGCTGCAGGAATGTCTTAACCTCCTAAGACCCGAACTCTTCCACAGCATTTTTAATTTCTCTTTGATATTTGGGCTGATTGGGACCTGATGAATGTAAAAACAAACAATTACTAGATTTTTTT
>NW_024583103.1:91751-98467 GCF_018398535.1 Haplochromis burtoni | reverse complement strand
TAACCTAATTTTGTTTCTAACAAAAATGAGAGCCACATATGAGGATTTTCATTTTAAATTTCGATAGAACAGTAGCAGTATAATGTCCTTGTAAGTGGATATCAGGCTCCTGGGGAGTGGGGTGCGGGTGGGGGATAATGTGTGTCTCGGGTTGGGTGGCAGGGTGTAAGTGGATATTAGGCCCTTGCAGAGCAAAATTGAGTATTTTGGTCTAAATAACCCAAAATGTGATGTCCACATATGTGGACGGCAGGTCCTAGGAGGTTAAAGACATAAAGACCTGGATGGCCTCTAATTTTCTGCTTCTAATCTCAGATAAACTGAAATTATTGCCCCAGATTGAAAATCTATGTAATCAGATTTTCAATCTGGATGGCATTACCTTGGCCTCCAGTCACACTGTGAGGAACCTTGGTGTCATTTTTGACCAGGACATGTCCTTCAATGCACATATTAAACAAATATGTAAGACTGCTTTCTTCCATTTGTGCAACATCTCTAAAATTAGAAATATCCTGTCTCAGAGTGACGCTGAAAAACTAGTTCATGCATTTATTACTTCCAGGCTGGACGACTGCAAAATAAAAGGACAGTGGTATGGGAGGACGGAGAGACCAACTGGAGTCAAGCGGTTGTCCAGTTCTCTCCCGTGCACGAGTAACATGAAGAAGCTTGCCTACTTGTGTCTTGCTTTTGCAGTGTAATTATATTGTCTTCAAAGTTCCAGCGGATAGGGTTATGCTACAGACCTATCATTAGGCTTAAAACTTTCCTTTTTGATAACGTGTGTAGTTAGGATTCCTCCCTTAGTTACACTGCACCAGGCCCAGGGTGCTGGGGGATTCCCATAATGCACCATAATGCACTGAGCATTTCTTCATCACTCACCCCTGAGATACTCTCAAACCCACTCTACTCCAGAGTTCCCTTTTAAATCTGTAATATGAGTATCCTTGTAGTTTTTCCTTTGTTCAGATTATTCTAAAAGAAGCATCTCAGAGCTGATTTATATTTTAAGGGATCAAGTGATGACAATAGCCAACCAAGTGAAGGATGCTTGGCCGCAGAGTAAAATCCAAAAATTAAAATAGTTATCTTTAAGCTAGCAGCTGTTACACACAAAAGCTGGTAGCATAAGAAATACAGTAATCCAGACCAGGAACAGGCAAAAGGCAAAGAAGGAAGAAACAGAAGAAGACCCTTTATGAAGATAACAAAAATGACTGAAAAAAGAACAAAAACAAAAAAGCGTGGAGTGACGTAAAAACTGAGGTTGAAACCTAAGTTACAAATGAAAATCCTACAATTTTCTAACTAAATATCTCATGTTTAATACCAGTAATAACTAAAGCCTTTCATCTGTTAATGATAACCATTTTTTCCTATGTGTTTTTCATTTGCATTACGATGTAAATACTTAGTGGAAACATGATTTCTGAAGTCATGCAGGATTCTTGTTGTTCTGTCAAATTAAATAAACAATGAAAATTCATATTCAATTCAACATGCGCTGAATGCGATGTTGCCTTCTACAAACTCTGTGTCTGTGAGTTTCCTAAAGTTGCCCGTAATACTATCCTCGAATGCTAACATTAACATGTAATGTGTGTTTTTGCTATGGGAACAAACTCCAATCGAAACAGAGTTTGATGGGTTTTGACTTGTTTTATTGTGGTTCTTTCTACCATAGTTTTACTGGAGAAACCTTCAGGTATTGATGATTGCAGAATTGAAAGGGACTCTGTTTCAGATGAATAGATTTAAGAGATTTCTTGCATATATTTTCCAAAGGTAAAAGTTTAGATTCATTTTCCATTTAGACTGTATTTATTACCAACAAATGGATTACTGGAATAATAATCCACTGTTTTTGTTGGTGGGGGGTTAACCCATTTTTCTGGTAACACCTAAATAAACTTTAGTCTCCGTGGAGCCTTTGTAGGTACAATAAACTCTGCCTGGATGTGCTGGTTGTAGGGCCAAGGACAGCCCAGCTGTTTCTTGATAGTGCAGAGATATTTGTTTCTTATCTGGAAAGTTGACGTAGGACAGAGTTTATGAAGTCCTGTGAAATATCTGAGAATATGAGAGTAGGCCTGTCGCAGTCTGTCTGATCACATGTTCTGTTTCTTTCTGTATTTTTTCTAAAATCAACATTTCTTTTTGTACTTTTTTCACTTTTTGCTTTTCACTGCTTTAAATTAGAAACAGTGATTTCAGATGTGTCATTGTTATTGATTTTTTTTTCTTCACACAGTTCATTGTTCCTCTGTGGTGCTGACCCACACAGTGCTGAATCAGTAGCGAGCACTTCACATCAGGTAGCTCCACTGTGGACTCCACCTCCACCTCTTCTCTCCTCTGGGGTGTGGACCGCCTGAAGGATGCAAATACAGAGAGAGAGACAGAGAGAGCAGCAGTTTGTCTCACACAGAGACACCAACAGATGAATCTGCCCATCTGCTACCTCCTCCTTCCTCCTCATCCTCCATCAGAGCTGCAGAAGGTAAGAGAAGCTGGACACGCTGCACACCTCTACTCTCATTTAGCTTTTGGACCAAACAGCAACACCGCTCAGTGGATACATCCACAATTCAGAGCTCTGAGAGACAAAGGAAGACTAAGAAACACATAACACGAAGGATGATAAATAATTATAAATAGGCTGATTTCCACATGGGGATCTGTAGCACTATATTTCAGTTATGATATTCATTAGTGTGCGTATTTTAAAAAAAGGACATATTTCTACTTGTCTTTATTCTCTGAGGGTGAAGGTTTCAAACCTTGGTGTTGGATTATAAAAATAAACTTCTAGTTTGGAGATTAAATCTGTCAAATGTCTGTGTGAAGAATCAGATTTGACAGATGAGTACAGGAGCAGCAAGATGTTCGAACAACAACTTAAATCCATTTCTGTTTGTTTAACAGCCTCAGTATTAACACACAAACTCTGTGTCTGTCGCTATTTTCCCCCACGTTACCTACAGTAAACAACATTGATCACCTGGGATGTTGTACCAAAGGCAGTTCATGATTTACAAGAGCTAAAGCACAATGGCAAAGATGTAATCTTGTACTAAATTACAGATTAGAGATTAAAAGGTGTGATGAAATCACTGCCTACTGACCAATCAGTTCTCTGGAATATTATGTTTTTATTCCTGGAAGAGGTTTAGGCATTAGAGACATTTCCATGTCTGTGATTGGTCACATGCTGCCAGCACCACCACTTTCATGTCAATCCTGGACTAACTTGTGAAATAACCACATTTTTGTGAACACTTAACTTGATTTCCAGTGAAGCTCTCTGTAAATGTCAAAATCAGAGCATTTTCAGTCCCAACTCTGCACAGCTCCTGGTCATATCTGTCACATACAGGTTCTATATGGAGCTGTAAGGCTGTTGATGTCACAGTAGCAGCTCCCTGAAAAAGATGCTAAGCACCAAAGGTAAAAGTGGTCATCAAGATGAAGAAGTCCTCTAGTAGCCTGTATGAGTGTGAAGGCAGCCCACAGTTACCCACAGACTAAGCAGAGTGCAGCACCAGTGGTTGCTAAAAAACAGAAGTTTGAGTTTGTCGAGGTCATGGAGCAGGACTTTTAGAGGGAGTGAGTTGGTGTTTTTCACAATGTATTTTTCACTAATTTTCTTTCAGTCTCTTTTAAAGAAACTTTTTCACTTTCACAATTTAATATCTCATACATAGACTCGGCTTCATTTTTCAAGTGGTCAGCAATTTTCTGTCCATTCGGAAATGTCGCAACTGTGTGGCTTTCAGGTCTCTGTCAGCTGATTGGCCTCCTTTAAGATGCTCCACCTCCTGTTCGTCCTGTCTGTTCTGATTGGAGTGTCAGGTAAACACACACCTGGAAGCCATTTTAAGTGTTTCCTCCCATCACTTTAGTGCAGGGGTGTCCAATTCCACTCCTCAGGGGCCGGTGTTCTGCTTGTTTTAGCAGGATGCCGGCCCTCCTCAACATATCTTGAAGTTCTCCAGAAGCCTGGTAATGAACTAATCAGGTGTGCTGACCCAGGGTGATATCTAAAACCTGCAGGTCACTGGCCCTTGAGGCCTGGAGTTGGACACCCCTACTTTAGTGGAAGCAACATAAACATAGCACAAACACCCTGAGCAAAAAAGAGCAGAAAGATTTGAAGTGTTAAAGGGAATGACGCTTTAATAACCTGACAAATATTGTGCATCTTTGTTTTTAAGGTTTGCTAACTTATAGTATAAACTGTAAATTCATGATGTTGATTCTTTAGTAACAAACACTGTTTTATCCACTCATGATGTTACTGTTTGAACCTGCTGCACTCCCTGTTTGTCCAAACAACTAGCTAAGACTAAAGCTCACAGCACTCATGTGCCTCCATATCTTCAGGAGCTTGGCAGATAATCACTGTTTCTTCAGTGTTGGACATCAGCTCATGTCCAATCACTTATTACGGACAGAAGTACGAGCAAATCTATGTGAGTATCCTGATGTTTTTATGTTTTAAACAATTCTGTCATCCCCACCTGTGCTGATGAGTATCGCCTCGATATACCTCCTGAGATTTTCTAGCAGGAGGACGTTTTTGTTCAAGAATTCTTTTATGAATGAGAAAATAATGAAACAAAAACTTCTCACAGAAAAAGGAGCTCAAATGTGAAGATAAAATTAAACCTCATGAAGGAGACCTAAACTCTTGACTCTTTCTTATCTCATTGAGGCGACCGTTTTGATGTGATGCCTGTGAGAGAAACCCCATGCATCGTTCATGTAGATGATTATTAATGGGTTAAATATGTATTTTATGCTTGTCTTTCTATATTTTATTTCTTTCTATCTTAATATTAAGCACCCAATTTGGCTTTCAATTAAATATATAAAAAATGTTTTCATCTTTGTAACAGTGGAATCAATATATTAAGATTGATCCTCTGGGTCTGACTGGATCTATGGTACGTAGAAGGCACATCAACATCCGTCCATGTATGCTGCAGTTTTTGCCGTTATCAGAGAGATAACCATGTTTGCTAGTATGGCAGGGTGTAGGTTGTAGCTGGGCTGGACCGGAGGGTTGGAGCAGTGGGTTCAGGGTGTGATTACTGGAGAGGCTGACCAGCACAGCAAGTCTTCATCATCTAATCATGCCTCCCCTAATTAAGTACGATGCCAGGACCTGACAAGAGCTGTGCGTCATGCTGAGCTAGAGGAGGCAACTAGTGGGTTTGTAGAAAACCCACTGATTAGTTGTGTCTTTGACTTCTAACAGGTCGCCTTCATGAGTGAAAACATTGCATTCTGCTTCGACAACTTTTTCAACCCTGAAACTGGAGGTGACTGTCTTGTGGGGACTGCACCTGACTCAGACAGCATTGAGTTTTGGATAAATGAACCCAATGCTGAAATCCAAAAGCTGATTTATGACAATGTAGCAACCATTCAGAACAGGATGGAATGCTATGTGTTGTTTATCATGGAGCTCAATGGGAAAAATGTGAGTTGTTTTAGACTAAATTAACTGTGTAAGAACAAAAAATAAAATTTGACATGATTTTTTTTTATCATATTAAACATTGGTGAACACTTTCAGAATTCCTAATAGTGTCTGAATCTTCTCTGTTTACTTTACAGTATGGTTTGGTTCCGGTTAATTTTGGGACACAAACTGTTTTGATTGTGGAAATATTGGCATTTGGTTCAGTGGTGAGTCTCTGCATGTGACAGATAATAAATAACATGTTAAGATATTGACAAAAACAAAAAACAACAAGAACATCAACAGAAAAACCCCAAACACACACACATTCAAAAAAAATCTGTAGTAGACAGACAGTTTCCATATCAGTAAGGATCATTCAGACATGTTTATTTCACAAGTAGATTTTTATCCATTCTTCTGTCTGAAATCAGTTGTCTTTACTCTGTGATTGTAACATTGCTTGTGTTTATTTCTGTCTAGGCATTTGAGGCTCAGGTTGGTGGTATCACAATTGATATGATGGCTGTTTTGTTCGGTCCCAGCAATCGTCAGTATCAAAGATTCTTTGACATCAGTGGATGCAGATATGCTGGTTGGTGAATCTCAGGCTTCAAAACTTGACCCATGTGTTCTGTATTTCAATGTTACCATGATGTTTCTGTCAGTTGTTATTAAACTAGTCAGCGATCTTTGAGTTTTAAACTAAACTAAACACTCATTTCAGGTGGTTTTCATGAATACGGTGCAGTGCTGAGCTCAGATCTGGAAACCTGCTCTAGTCTCACCTGTTCTGACACTGCTGCACTGCAGATTTCTGGCTGTGGCCCTCTGGAGCGTTGTGAAGGCAACGGCATGTAAATATATCTGTATTTGTATTTCAAAGAAACGTCTGTGATCACTTTCTTACTGGTCCCCACAGAGGGATACTCGGGCCTGAGTCTGTGTTTGTGATTTGGTGCTATATAAAGAAAATTTAATTGTATTCAATTAATGAATATGTATAAAATGTCTCTTCCCCACTGGTTTGGCGTTCAGCAGCACCTCGTGATGTTTTTTCATTCTTGTTTGTTTCCTTTCTTTCTACCAGCTGCATGTCGTACTCCACATGCACTGTGACTGGCCCCACTGTCATTGACTTCCACGGCCAGGTTAACTCTGTTGAGGATCGGTAGGGATGGGTACCGGTGTCCGGTGCCATGATGGCACCGGTTCTGACATAAACGGTAGTAACCAGACCGAA
>NW_024583103.1:88863-90407 GCF_018398535.1 Haplochromis burtoni | reverse complement strand
CTGCACAGATCCACTTAGAAGGTACTGAAAATAAAATGTTTTATTCACAATGGGGAATGTAAAGGGTACATGCAATGTAAAAAAAAAATCCCTCCTTTCTGTTGATTTATCTGCTAATGATTGCTCTGTCACCTCCTGGTCACCCTGGTCACCTCCTTCAGCTTTACCAGGTGAACACCACATGTTCCTAGGCTAGCCAAGAGATATAATTTCTCAAACATGTCTTTGGTCTACCCCAGGCCTCCTGGTAGGTCATGCCAGGTACATCTCACACAGAGGTAATGTTTTCAGACATTGTCCAAACCATCTCAACTGGCCCTTTTTCATGTGGGGCATGATGAGCAGCTCTACTCTAGGCCTCTCTCAAAGGACCTATCTCTTCACCTTGTCTCTAAGGGAGGTCCAAGTACCCTTTGGAGGAAGTAGAAACGAAGTAGAATGTAGAAAAAGCGTAGAAAAAAGTACTTTTATGAAAGAGTGAGTGGGTGGATGAGGAAAGTTGTATAAAGTGCCAGATCTCAATGACTTGGGGCCCATCGGGGTCCCATCATTAATCCATCTGGGCAAACACATTTGGGGCCACCATGGAAACTGAGGACAAAATTAGCTGGACCCCAGATGGATTTCCCAAGTGGGCCCCAAATATTGGCCCTGCTACTCCCTATTTGGGCCCCACATATGTGTGTGGGTACAGTCGAGCATATGTGGGACAAACAAGTCTGATTGACGGAGGCTCCACCTTACAACTTATAGGAAATAAAGGACCTGTTGATAACATCTCATTGCCAGATACCACACTACACATTCATGGGTTTAATATTAGGCAGGAGTTTATAGTGTTATGCCTGATCAGTTTAAAATATATAAGAAAAATACTCACATTTCTTCCAATTTATGACATAAAAAGTACACTGTGTCCTGAACCTTTCCAGGACCTGCTGATTTAACTCTAGAGGGTCTGTGTGGAAACTGCAGCAGGTCTGTGAGTGACCTGAGGCTCTCTGAGTACAGCTCCACCAGGTAAGACCTCATCACAAGCTCAGAGTCCCTCTGACTGCTTCTCGTTAACAAATAGTTTGTGGATATTCTGCATGTTTGTGTTATTGAGACTGAGCAGGCAATTGTCCTGACTCTGTGTTGTGTGTTGCCCCATAGTTGTGAGGTGAAATACAATGATGCTGCTGACAGCACAATCAAATGCAACAAGATGATTGAACAGTAAGCAGACTGATTCAGCCAACATAAAACATCTGTGTCTATATTTCTCCTGTACTGGTCCTTGTGCTTCATCTGTGCCATCATATTTTTATGCATGCTAATGGCTTTTATGGATACAATAAGCATCTGCCACCTGTCATCTGTACAGATGGAATATAAACACTCCTGATCACAGATGATAATTTTACTTTCTCCAATTATTTCTTTCTGTGGTAAAGCTGTAATCTCTTGAAGGAGGCGCCCTTCTCCTCCTGTAACACTGACATTGACCCAGAGCCCTACATAACCGCCTGCACCGACACTTTGTGTAAATATCCTGCAGTGGA
>NW_024583103.1:86310-87774 GCF_018398535.1 Haplochromis burtoni | reverse complement strand
AGAGAGCTTTTTCCACAACCTTATAAGACATTTCAATATTCCAGGCTAGAAGTAACAAATGCATAAGCTAGTTTTTGAGCATTACTCTGAGACAGGATATTTCTGATTTTAGTGAATTTGTGCAGATGAAAGAAGATACACTGCTCTATAAATAGCTTTGAGCACTGTATTTGTGCCCAAGTACAATATCCTCAGTTTTGTCTGAAATCAAAAGTAGAAAGTTGCTGGTCCAAGGACCTGATGCTCTCTAATGGACCCTGTGTTTAATCCAAGATTGCCATTTTCCATCGAATACAAAAATTGGCAGGTTCACCACTCTATGCTTTTCACAGATGAGACCAGGTTTCACCCGTTCACCTGAACGTTATGCTGCCTGTAACATCATTCGGCATGAATGTTTATAAGGGTGAACTCATAATTCGCTACTCTGAGGCTGGGATTACTGCCACAGCTGGAGTATTGTGAGGAAAGGTGACGATATTTATTATTTAACGGTAACATGCCTTATTGTGAATGTATGATTTATGCCGGACGCCCTTTCTGATGCAACGAAGAAGGAGAACCAGTGTGTGGCAACATGAATATTTCTATGAAACATCTGGCCTTTACAGAAAGGCCATCACTACATCTCCCAGCATGACTGGGAGTACTTTACGAACTCCCAGGAAGGTGGCCTGTATGGTTCTTATGTTGGATTAGATTTGAGGGTAATGACCTCAAATTTAATCATGTGACCTTGTTCATATGAACGAATACCTGAGGACAGTGGCCTTGAGCCAAAGAGGTATTTTTACATCTCAGGTCGTTTAAGCTTAAGATGTTTAAGATGCTAATATATCAAACTACTGGGCAAGAATAAAGAAAGATAGGAAAATAAAAAGAATAAGAAGATCATCAGATGCCATCTGCAGGTCAGAGGTGCTTTAAAGGGGAATCAATGTGAAATTCACTCCTGTAAAAAGTTGGTATGCGGGGTGAAATATTAAAAGGGGGCAGACTTTTTTTCTCTGTTTCTGGTGTTGGGAAGGTTACTTTTAAAATGTATTCCACTACAGATTGCAGAATACATGCCCCAAAATGTATTTTGTAACGTATTCCATTACGTTACTCAATGAGAGTAATGTATTCGGAATACTTTGGATTACTTGATATATTGTCATGCTTTTTACAACTACATGAATGTACTATTGCTGTGTGATTTATTACTGAAGGTTACTCGCCATACTAATAGCAACTAGATTTTTAAATCTTAATATAAATGAGTAACAGTAGGTGGACATTAGTAAAACATTAGTGTCTGCTGTTCGAAGAAAACTTCTTTTTACAGTGAAAAAAACCCCCTAAACTTCTGCACAAGCACTGAGTAGGACACACTTCCACGGGAATGTGAAATTCACAGAGAAACTGCCGGATCCTTCCACTGACATGACGGCTGCGACACACCTGCACCAGGGCAAACCTCCG
>NW_024583103.1:52409-85733 GCF_018398535.1 Haplochromis burtoni | reverse complement strand
GGTGTTCCTGGCAGTGTGGGTAGATGTGTCCTTGATCAACACAGATATTTGTAAATGGCTAAAACAGCGTCCTGAAGATGCCATGTACACACGGGTGTTCACTGTTCATAGAATCACAAGAAACATGCTTTCTTTGTTGCCACCTGTTGTGAAAATTTAACAAAAACCTGCAACACACCCAGTGATCTTGATTTGAAGTGGATTTAATAAACACATTGCAATGTGGAGAGAACATCCCAGTGAAACACCAGGACCATCTCTGAATTGTCGCCCTTACATCTTATATGCAGACACAGACACTCTCGAACAAAGAACATTCCACAACAGATCAATTATTATAGACCATTAACTGTTCAGTCTAAGAAAAGCTCCAACCAACCATCACCTCCTCTGCAACAGGATGTCCAGAGCCCTCAGGAGGAAAATGCTGTGAAGATGCAATAAATCGTGGGCCCCACTAGTGATCACATTCAACATGCATACAAACTGGTGACAGGAGTGCTCTTACTATGCTAAAGTGATATGGTTAAAATATGTGGTTAGTACATGAGAAAAGAAATCTGCCACCACACACCATTGGCCCTGTCTAGAACCGGCCCTGGTGGCCGTTACAACTTATGTCTAAAAAGGTATAGCTTCATGCCTCGAAGGGAACACTTCACTCCAGGTACACGGCACCCAGCTGAAAACACTTCACACAAGTTGAGTTGCCCGAGATTCACAGAATTTTCAGAAAAGCACTATTTTGTGATATATATTGTTATCAGGATGAGAAATGTCTTATTTCGGGATATGCGATTTTGGTCATATCGTACAGCTCTAGTCACTGGAGACCTTAATATTTACTGGTTCTTATTTAGTCACGTCCCCGAATCAAGATGATTGTAGAAGTTGTGATCAACTCAACCATAATAACAGAAAAATACTTTTAAAAAAGCAGTCAAGGTTTCTTTGTATTATTCCTGTCATCACATCTTTGTGGAGCTGAATATGTTTGAAAACCCGTTAATTTGTTTACTCCATCATGTACCAACTACTACACCTGCTGCACCCTCTCACCCTTGATGGTGTTTAAGGGAGAGAAACAGTTGAAATGAACAGTATCGTTCTCAAACCGCTCCTCTTCCAGGAATGAAGCACAGGCTGATAACCTTCCCTCTTCTTCCTGCTCTTAAACATAACACCTCTCTGCCCACATGTTTCCTCATTTCCACACCATCACTTCACAACAACTAAGCTGTAGTGCCTCTTCACTTCACTGTGCAATACCTTTTGGGCAATACTCTTGGGCAACAGTGCAATAGACATCAATACTTGAAATGTGCAATTCACTTGTATTTTTATTTTTATTCTATTTATCCCCTTCTTATATTTTATTTATATTCTCTGTATTTATATGTGTGTGTGTGTGTGTGTGTGTGTGTGTGTGTGTGTGTGTGTGTGTGTGTGTGGGTGTGTGTGTGTGTGTGTGTGTGTGTGTGCATATATAATATTCTGTAACTCTGTAACTTCTGTCGGTGCTGTGCTTTTTGGAAACCGAATTTCCCAGAGGAACCCACCCGAGTGATTAATAAAGTTTTATCTTATCTTATCTCAAGTTGAAGTTGGGTGTAGCCAACATGTGGTGACATGTTAGAGCTCAGGAACAGATCAGACCTCAAACTAGTTTATAAGGAAGAGAAACTCACGAAAGCACTCAAACTGAGAGGAGAAATGGCACAGAAAGGAGATCAGCTGGACCGAGAAACCTTCTTTTGTTCCATGTGTTTGGATCTACTGAAGGATCCAGTGACTACAGCCTGTGGACACAGCTACTGCAGGAACTGTATTAAAAGTTTCTGGGATGAAGAGGACAGGAAGGGAATCCACAGCTGCCCTCAGTGCAGGAAGACTTTCACACCGAGGCCTGTCCTGGAGAAAAACACCATGTTGCAGCTTTAGTGGAGCAGCTGAAGAAGACTGGACTCCAAGCTGCTCCAGCTGATCACTGCTATGCTGGACCTGAAGATGTGGCCTGTGATGTCTGCACTGGGAGGAAGCTGAAAGCCATCAAGTCCTGTTTGGTCTGCTCGGCTCTCTATTGTGAGAAACACCTCCAACGTCACTATACACTCACAAGTTATACAGAAACACAGCGTTGGTGTTGCCTTCCGGACTCCAAGAAGTCATCACATTGGAGAATCTGCTCTCGTCAGGAGGTGATGAAGATTTTCTGTCGTACTGATCAGCAGAGTATCTGTTATCTCTGCACAATGGATGAACATAAAGGCCATGAAACAGTCCCAGCTGCAGCAGAAAGGACTGAGAAGCAGAAGGAGCTCGAGGTGAGACGACTAAACATCCAGCAGAGAATCCAGGAGCGAGAGAAAGATGTGAAGCTGCTTCAACAGGAGGTGGAGGCCATCAATGGCTCTGCTGATAAAGCAGTGGAGGACAGTGAGAAGATGTTCACTGAGCTGATCCGTCTCCTCCAGAAAAGAAGCTCTGATGTGAAGCAGCAGGTCAGATCCCAGCAGGAAACTGAAGTGAGTCGAGTCAAAGAGCTTCAGGAGAAGCTGGAGCAGGAGATCGCTGAGCTGAAGAGGAAAGACGGCGAGCTGGAGCAGCTCTCACACACAGAGGATCACAACCAGTTTCTACACAACTACCCCTCACTGTCAGCACTCAGTGAGTCTACACACTCATCCAGCATCAATATTCGTCCTCTGAGCTACTTTGAGGATGTGACAGCAGCTGTGTCAGAGACCAGAGATAAACTACAGGACATTCTGAGAGAGGAATGGACAAACATCTCACTGACAGTCACTGAAGTGGATGTTTTACTGTCACCAGCAGAGCCAAAGACCAGAGCTGGATTCTTAAAATATTCATATGAAATGACACTGGATCCAAACACAGCTTACACTCACCTGCTCTTATCAGAGGGGAACAGGAAAGCAATGCTAATAAAACGATACAGGCCTTACCCTCATCATCCAGACAGATTCACTTCATGCAGGCAGGTCCTGAGCAGGGAGACCCTGACTGGACGTTGTTACTGGGAGGTGGAGTGGAGAGGAAGAGGAGTTTGTGTTGCAGTCGCATACAAGACTATCGGAAGAGCTGTGTGCCCCACTGAATGTGGTTTTGGATACAATGACAAATCTTGGGCTTTATTCTGTGACACAACCGGCTACACTTACTTGAACAACAAAATCCAAACTCCCCTCTCAGGTCCTCGGTCCTCCAGAGTAGGAGTGTACCTGGATCACAGAGCAGGTATTCTGTCTTTCTACAGCGTCTCTGAAACCATGACTCTCCTGCACAGAGTCCAGACCACATTCACTCAGCCGCTCCACGCTGGACTGTGCCTTTTGGGTTTTGAAGTCAGTGCTGAGTTCAGTAAAGTCAAACACACATAGAGGGCATGTTCTTGAGTATCAGTGTACTTTTGTTATGATCTAAAGCAGTTTCTACATCTTCATTGAAATTTTTTATTTCATACATAGTACAGCATTAATTCATTTCCTACACTAAAAACCTTGCATTCAGTTAATGTGGCACTAATCCATGCATGAAAAGGAGCAGGGAGAGAAGCTCATGAATTCATTAAATGCAAACACAAATACAAACTCTAGCTGGGTCGCTCTTTAGCTGTGACTCTGCAACATTTCTAATGCCATATTCCCACATTTTTAGTACCTAAAATATTTAAAGGCAGTAGATCAGAACCAGTGAGTGATGCATATTTTAAAGGAAAAAGATAATTACACTGTAAGTAATTTTTTTAAGTACTGGGTACCCTGAGGGTAGGATAAACATGTTGTCTAGTATGTTAGGATAATCTGCGATGAAGCCCACACTTCTAATACATCTGTACAAAGTTACTTATTACTTTACAATAAATCTTGAATTATATAATATTTGCTACCCAGTTCTAAGTATTTTTAGGTACTGAAACTTGTGTTCTGAAGATTACCTGATATGTGTTGGTAAATTACTCCATAAATCAAAGGCTGTATTATAAAGAGATATTGAAAACTACATGTGTGAAAATCAAAAAAAAAAACATAAAAAGTGGAACAAAATGATTTGATATGACAGAGAAAGGAGAAAAGTGCTTTAATAATAGTGCAGTAATGTTAAAGTGATAAAACTGGTACTTTACAATTGACAGATCTTGTATATACTCTACTCTTCATGTTCAACACATATTACACAGTTAGATAGTTTGATAAGCGATACTATTATATACTTGTGGTTACTGTTGCATTGGGTTTTCATGTGATTAGTCGGTTTAATGAGTAGAGGACAATTTTTTTTGTGATTGTCTCAGTAATTTGTTAAGAAACGTCAACATTTCACAAGTTTCTTCTCTTTAATATATGATGATAAAGTGATGTTTTTGAACTGCTAACATTATTCAATTACTATTTTCTCTAATAGTTAAATAAGTTTGTTTTTGATTCTTGTCATTTGATAGTATTACATGCTACTCATTGATGATTGATCTCACATATACACTGATGTATAATGTAATAGCATTTTCTTTATATTGTAGAAGAATATGTAGAGAGAAGTTTATTTAAAGTGGGTTTGGGAAGCTTAGAATCACCACGCTCCAATAATCTAAAGTTCAGTTTCAGTTCACCTGCTTGATGTTTATGAAAGTTTAATGTCCTTTAACATTTTTGATCAGTTTGTGTTCAGTCTGTTCACTCGCCTGCTGGAAATGTCTGCTAAACTACAATTAAACAAACAAAAAAAAAAACCCATGTGATTCTCTGGTTGCACTCTCTGTCACAAATTACTCTAACGTTCATTAAGGCAGTATGAAACCAGCTGAACAGATTAAATGCTGTGCATGGAGACAGATTCACTTTACTATTAGCCTTACAAATTGTAATCAACAAAGCCGCGGAGCCTCAAAGGAGATACAAAACCTGTTAGCGTAGTTTGCTGTTTCCTCTGTCCATCTGCAGATCAGCATGCTCCGTTTTGTTGACTTCCTTTTTTGCTATTCCGAGATGGATGTTGTGCAAGCTGCTGGGTGAGTATGAAGGAATTCACCCTGCATCTTATAAGGGGGAAGTTTGGTTTCAACACTTCATGTTAGCATAATTTCCCCTCTGCTGTGGTTTTTAAGACCTGTAATGAGATCATAGTTTTCACTTCCTCCATCTGTGTTAGTTTCATTTCAAGCTCATTTCGCTCCTTGAGGTTATAATAGTGTTTTTTGCTGTTCGCTCCCAGACTGTTGCCAGAACCTTTGAATCCATCCCGATATTTCTGTAGATAATAATCCCATTCGCTGCTCTATTGGTGTAGAGACACCAGATCATTACAGTGGAAAGAGAAGGAGGAGGGTTAAACCTGACGCCAAACACAGAATGAAGCAAACTTGTCTGCAGCAGCTTTTCTGTAAGTAAAATTTGTAAATTATCAACTTGATTATTGAACGTAAGCAGTTAGTGCTTTTTCTTTGCTTTCAAGCAGGTGTAAACCACCTTGTACCCAGCAGAGGTGTTCTAGTTTACTCATTTAAAATCTAAAAAGATTCTCATGTTTGAATTATGTGTGAATGTTTTCTCTGGTTGTGAAAGTTTTTTTTAAATTTCCCCTCAGGGCTGAACTCAGTACTGTGCTGCAGACTGACTCATGGTGCGTACATCTCGTAAGCCAAACGTGTCTTAGTTTCAATAGTCAACTTACCAAAAAATACCCTGTTTCAATTTATTTGGAGTGAACAACCTAAAGCATGTCAGCGTTTATTCTACACTAAACTAAACTGCAGCATCGTGAATATTTCCTTCCAGCTCGTCTGACTGTGAGTCCCAGCAGCTCTCAGTTCTTTGAAGGAGACTTTGTGTCTCTGAGCTGTGAGGAGGACGACAGCTCTGCTGGATGGACTCTGAGGAGAAACACAAGCAGAGAAACCAGGACTGAGTGCAATGAATGGGGAAGATGGTCTGGTTCATCCTGTAGCTTCAGCTACATCTTAACACTGGACAGTGGAGTTTACTGGTGTGAGTCCAGAGAGGGCCCCATCAGTAACATGGTTAAGCTGACAGTCACTGGTAAGCTGAGTGTGTGGAGTTAGTGTTGATGAAGCTGTGTGTAAATGGATGAAATGCTGTAGTTTGTCTCTGTGTTGAGGTGGATCAGTGATCCTGCAGAGTCCTGTCCTCCCTGTGATGGAGGGAGATGACGTCACTCTGCTCTGTAAAACAAAGACCACTCCCTCCAACCTCCCAGCTGCTTTCTATAAAGATGGCTCCCTCATCAGGGAGGAGCCTACAGATCACATGACCATCCAGCATGTTTCCAGGTCTGATGAAGGCCTCTACAAGTGTGACATCAGCGGTCATGGAGAGTCTCCATCCAGCTGGATCCCTGTCACAGGTGAGGAGCTTCACTCTGATTTCACCTCTGATTTCATCCACATATTCACCTGAACAGGTGGGATTCTCTCTGCAGGTAAACATACAACCACACCTCCACCCACCATGTCTACAACCTGGCTCCCTGCATTAACTCCCACCCCTGCTGCATCGCCTGACTCCTCTACCCTGCAACTAGTGATCAGACTGGCCCTCCATCTGCTGGTGTTCTTTCCATATTTCATCTCCACCCTCCTCCTGGTGTCTTTATATCGATGCAGAGCCACAGGTCTTGACTCAGCCCAACCTGCTGAGCAGGGACTGGAGGATAAGTAAGATGACATTATGGTTACTGAATAAACTAGTGACTCGTTCATCCTTGTGTTTTAACCTATTTACTGTCCTACAGTCTGTCTGTATCCACCTAGTTTCATTTGAACATCCACTCTCAACAAATTAACAATAAAACAATAATCCGAGTACAGCATCAAATCAGTTAAACTTAAACTGGTTCTGATATGTTAAGCAGCAGAGAAGGTTCTTAATCCTTTTTGGCAACACCAAATGGTTTTTAGCTTTCAGTGAAGGCTACTGATACTTTTGGTTTGACTGTTTGTTTCTTTCACTAGTTTTGCATTTGATTAGGCTCATTGTCACTACTGGTGATATGAGTTGATACTTGGACCCTGCAGAGGTTGCACAGGTAGTCCTACTCCTCCAGGATGCCACATCGATGTGTGCCATTGATTTATTTTCTAGCATAGTCTCAAGGGCTAATTCTTATAGCTCGTTTTTGTAACTTGAAAATAGGAAGAGTATTTGTTTTATGTGCATTACCTCATATCTCTAGACAATAAGTCATATATGCATATATGACTGTTGCTTCCATGGAAGCAACAAAGAACAATAAAGGGTGTATAATGATTTCTTGTTCAGGACATGCTTTGTTTTGTAGAGAATAGCAATGTTTTTTGACATTTTTGTTTTCACATGGTTTATATGAGACTTCCAGCTCAGCTTATCATCAATTATCACTTATTTTAAGGATTTACTAGTGAGAACATGTAACAGGTTTTCAGGCCTGGACAAGTTTGAAACTTTGGTTCCTCGACAATGGAAAATGGCTGAAAAAAAAAAAAGGTAACACTCTAGTCAGCTCATAGTTTTATAGATTCTGCACTCAGCCTTGCAGCCTCCAATATCATTGAAATGCAGCCTGATGCATCTCATTTTGCGTTTTCTTCACTTTTTCCTGACATGCACATTCTGTGTATCTGGCTTGTAACACCACACTTGCTGTCTTCCATCTGCCTCCTTCCTTCTTTCACATAATGGTATGATCCCAGTTTGTCTTTGCATGTGATTGGCTGCACTGTGTGCCCATGAATAAAGTCCCACCCCTGCCTGCATGGATTCAGCTCCACATCCAGCAGTTAGGCCGCTCATTGCATGCACACGTACACAAGCACACACACACACACACACACACACACACACACACACACACACACACACACACACACACACACATATATATATGACATAAGAGAGAAAATAGAAATCTCACCTTTGACATTTCTTGACGTTATTTTAATACTGATAAAAGTGAAGTGAGTGGTTGAGGTGTCAAATGGCTTGATGGTAAAAACTGTTTTTAAGTCTCGTAGTCCGAGCAGACAGACTCCTGTAATGTCTGCCAGATGATAGCAAGGAAAACAGCTGATGTGCTGGGTGGCTGTGGTCCTTTCTGATGCTGTGTGCTTTACAGAGGCACGGCTGGAGATAAATGTCCTGAATGGCTGGAAGCCTCATGCTTGTGATGAGCTCTGCTGCCTTCCCCACCCTCTGTAGTGATCTCAGGCTGCTGGCAGACCAGCTTCCATACCAAACTGTAATGCAGCTTGTCAGTAAGCTCCTGTAGACATTTGAGGTGATGCTGGCATTCATGCCAAACCTCTTCAGCCTCTTCAGAAAGTAGAGTCCCTGGTGAGCTTTCCTGATTTCAGTGCCTGTGTGAAGGGTCCTCGTTGATGTTGACTCCAAGGAATTTGAAGTTGCTGACCCTTTCGACCTTGACACCATTGACGTAGGTAGGCTGGTGTTCCCCGACTGGTTGTTTCCGGTAGTCCACTATCATTTCTCTTGTTTTGCTGATGTTGAGAGTCAGGTTATTTTCCAGGCATGACTTGTACAGCGCCATCACCTCCTCTCTATAGGCCGTCTCGTTGTTGTCTGTGATGAGGCCTATGATGGTTGTGTCATTCACAAACTTGATGATGGAGTTGGACTTATGTTTAGCAACGCAGTCGTGCGTGAACAGGGAATATAGGAGGGGGCTAAGCACAGATGCCAGTGGTGTTCCTGTGTTTAGGATGAGTGATGA
This sequence comes from Haplochromis burtoni, assembly GCF_018398535.1. Lineage (NCBI taxonomy): Eukaryota > Metazoa > Chordata > Actinopteri > Cichliformes > Cichlidae > Haplochromis > Haplochromis burtoni. Next base: position 76,991 of record NW_024583103.1, on the reverse strand, counting down.
GGAGGTGTGCTTACCAACTCTCACCACCTGAGGCCCGTTTGTGAGGAAGTTCAGAATCCATCAGCAGATTGGTGTTTCCAGCCCAAGGTCGACAAACTTCGGGGCAAGTTTTGAGGGGATGATTGTGTTAAATGCCGAGCTGTAGATCACACTGTGCACTGTAACATTTTAATCTCACTTTATGCTAACTCATAGTTAGTTGGTAGTTCTGATAGCTGCATTTTTATGACATAGACCCACGTTTTGCTTAATTAACATGTTTCACAAGTAAGAAAACTGTAGATTGTGCGAAATATACAGTCATTGTTAAATGTTAATGCTTCGAAAAAAATGTATTATTTACTTTTTAAAATCAAATAAAACAATAGCAGAGATGCAGACAGCTGGTTTAACACAGTTGTAGCAGTTTTGTATCCACAGCCTGGAAGAGATTAGCTTTCACAGAGTTAGAGCTGTTACACAGTATAAGCATATCTACCATTATATTGACTGACTTTCATTTCATATTAAAGACTAAATCATATAGAAATAAGGAGCATGATACTGTGCATGTAACAAGTACATTATAAGGAGCACGAAAAAGTAGTGGACCTTGCAATTGTATACTTCCGATCATTCACAAATGTCACTCTTATTTAAAACAGTTGTCATTTGAACCACTAGATGTCAGTAAAGAGTTTCTCCATGGCCTGCAAGCGCTTTCTATCATTTATCCAAGTTTTTTTTCCCAATCTAACATTTTAAGCTGATTTTACTTCACTTTCATTATGTCCAGGGACCCTGCTCTTATTATGTTTCTTGATCTTCTCAAGCTGAAAGATTAGAAATAAGGACAGTGAATCATGAATTAAGCCTAATTAACCACATTTGTTGGAAAGCTGATTTCATTTTCACTACTCTCAGGCATGATTACATCCAGACCTGTTGAACAGATCAGGAATTAAGACAATTAAACTTGGGAGCACTGTGAAATAAGACAGGGCCAAATGACTAAACAATATAAAACTAAAACTTAACACATAGGAAATCCAGAAATAAAAACAAACACAAAGCACTGGATCAAGGACACAAGACCATGACATCCAGGAGCGGCGGGCCTACCAAAGCTATCCAAAGAGTGCAAGAGAAGAGTCATCCAGGAGGTCACAAAACAAAACAACTTCTAAAGAACTGCAGGCCTCAAGTACGACTTGCCGTAGCTTTTGGATCCATGAATTCTGCTCTGTACCAATAAAATCCTGGTGGAGATTTTTCAGCTATTAGTTCATCCCCGAAACTCATAAAACACTTGGGTTATTCAGCAGTACAGTGATCAGAAACAAAGCAAATCTACTTCTGAAAGGCTAAAAGAAAAATAAATAAAGACTAGTTTTTGCAAAGGCTAGTTTCAGTAATTGATTAATGTCTTCTGGTTTACTGATAGATATAGCCATATAATATGGCTATATCATAATAATACAGCAAAAGGGAACTGATATCATTTACAGACATGTAAATGATATCGGTCCAAAGTTTCTTATTTGTCCATCCATACATCCTCTTCTCCTTATCAGAGTAGGAGGGGGAGCTGGAGCCTATTTCAGCTACCATAGTGCAAGAGGCCGGGTACACTCAGGAGCCACCAGTCCCGTCACAGGGGTAACAAAAAGAGACGCAACACCATTCACTCTCAAATTCACACCTGTGGGCAATTTAGAATTTTAGAATCACTACTACTAGAATCACTTAGTGCTAATCACTGCACTGCCAGCACGGTGACACGGTCGTTAGGACTTTCTTACTTGCTTGGTGTTTCCTGTACTTAATGCTCATGTCCCAGTGTTTTATATGCAGCATCAGCTATGATACATTTTCTCACTTTCTTACTCATATTTTTGGCAATCTCCATCCAGGAATTTGCTGGCGTATGTGAACACTTATGCTGAAGCTACATTATTCTGTCCAAAAAAGAAGGGAGAAATGCATAGAAGGTACCGACACTACTTAACAGGCCTATTAAGAGAGATATATGCTACACGTCAACAAAACGTAGCTACATTACCAGAGTGGTACATATCAGGTCATGGTGTAAGTTATGGTGCAGGGGCTATAGGTATGACATATCTACATTGTAGTTTTCACACAGAGCTATAAATCCCGTGTGAGGCTTCTTTTTATTTTCTTAATTTTCATTCAACACTTTCCAAACAGACTGACTACACCAACAGTTTCATTTTATTAATTTTTACATTCTGGTATTTCGTCTTAATTCTATCCCTAGAGGTTAAAAACACATTTTTAGTGACTCGTCTGGGTAAATAAATGTTTCACTGAGTCATCTGGTGGTCCAAAGGGGTATTACACATAGATGCAGCCCAGTGCCTGTTCAGCCTCTGACTTACAGTCACCATCATATCATTTATATTTCAGATCTGATTGCTGGCTATATCCTTTCAGACTAATGCTATTCAAAATAGGAGTAACTGTCAAAACACACAATTAGTAAATTAAATAGAAACTTCACAACATACAGGCTTTAACAGATTCAAACACTAATGGTTTGCTCTAAAATTACACTAGCTACTTCTCCTTTGATTGGAGTAGATGATGGACATTGATTAAACTTCTGTCTCAACTTGTGAACACTATTTTCAGTTGTCTTCACAATGCATGATGATGCAGAAATAACATAGAATGAAACCTAATTAGAGGCCTGGATGTTTTTAGTAGCACATATCATCAGCATCAGTTTGTCAGGTCCCAGGGTCAATGCTTGTAACTGACCTGTGTTGTAAAGCAAGTTGGGCTGGTGGTGACTAAATAAATAAAGAGTTTTTCAAAAATTGGAGACATGCTTTGTTTAAAAGAAAAATGAGAAAGTGAAGAAACAGAGCAAGGCGAGAAAAGGAGAGATAAGAAGGGATAAGGAGGAGTTGTGTCCTGTTGTTGCTGCTGCAGAAGAGACTGGACATGAGACACAACTTTAAATCAAACTCATTGTTTAGATGACGCTGTTCAGAGAGTGCAGGATAATTGATCCTGATGCTCAGGTATACTTGGGGCTAAAGTACGGCGTTTTCTTTTTCTTTTCTGCTCTCAAAGCTTACTCAGACCCTTGTACTGGAGTGAGTAACCATGGTTACAGAAAGCCTCTCTGTGGCTGTCTCTCTGAAACACTCATGATTCATAATAAACAACCTCAGGTCATTATGTCCATGGAAAATGAAGAATGTAACATTACTGCCATTTTTATTTATAACATTAATTACTCCATTAAACAGAAAAAAATATGCACTCTACATCATTAATCTGTTTTAGAAGGTAATAGTGAAGCCTTCACTTGAGTGGCCTACAGCTAGCAAGATAGTGTTGGCATCCATTTCAATCGCAATCTGAATCAGAGTATTGTATTAATCCCTAAGGAAATTGATGACTATTGAGCTCAAAGTGCTCATGAGCTACTTCATTAATATTGAATTCTGCAATCTATTCTAAATTCAGAAATTTCATATTTTTAACGTGTTCAAATATGTAATTAGTTGAGTAGATGTATAAAATAAGTTGGTAAATAATATGTTAAATCATCACATCAGAAATTACAGATTTGGACAGAGTTTGATTGATGCATGCTGAGAGAGGGCAAAAAGAGAGAGCATAGGAGATTAAGAGTGCAGGAGATTGATGAGGAGAGGTGAAAGAGAGGCCAGACAGAGATGACAGTTTAAAAAGGACCATCATGACACAATAAGGAAATAGCAAGCAGCTTAGGAAAACTTTAAAATTGGATTAAATACTGACAAATACAAATAAATAAATTCTAGCAAAGTTGAAAAACTCTAATTGTTCTGTTTGTTCATTTCAGCATCATTCAGTAGAATTGAGGGAGTAACCATGGTTACAGAAAGGATCTCTGTTTCTGTCTCTCTGAAACGCTCACAATTCATCAGAAACAACCACAGGTCATTGTGTCCATGGAGAATGAAGAGTGTGCTGGGGACCAGCACCCATGCAGAAGAGGCCAGCCGCCCAGCCCGGGCAGAGCAACTGCCTCTGCAAGCACCCTGGGCAATAGAGGGATATTTAGCATAAATATTTTAAAAGCAAATGCCTGTAAATGGTAATAAAACATAAGATTTTTCCATTTTACTATTGATGGCAGTGTCTGTTAATGTTAAAGAAAATGTACATAACTTTGTTTTTTGGAGTTAAACAAAATGCAAATGGTACAATGGATCTACTGTAAATCTATCGAAGTTTTGGTTTCACCGTTTATGGAAAAGTCTGTGAACTTCCTTAAAAACGTGGATAATGTACAGGCAGAGAATTTTTTTTAAAGTTCAGGCTTAAGACACTTTACCATGGGGTTTGTCGATAACTTATGGACAGTCTGCAGGGTATGTGTTGTTGTACACAATGGGTAATTTCATGCCAGTGTTTTTTAGTCATTTAAAATCAAACTCTGGTTTGTTCGCTGTTCGCCTTGGTGTGGTTTGTTTCTGCAGGTGTGAACAAAGTAATGACTTGGGTGCAAAAACCAAAACAGACCCATCAAGAAGCCTTACATGCTATTGATTCTGAATGTCTGTACAGGTTTGCAAATAGCTGTGGAATGAATGCAAATTGTCCTCATTATCAAGTAGTCCAGAACACAGCAGCTTCTTCCTGTATTTACTTTTGTTGCTTCCACCTCTGACACATCTGGCAAATAAGGGGACTGAACAATCTCACGTGGTTTGCGGTAACACATTTTAGGTCATTTGGATTCTTCTTAGTGTGAAAAAAATCAAAACACTTCGAAAAGCTGCAAGTTTTCCAATTCAACAACTGAGTAAATGAACTAGGTGTGAAAATGCCTGCCTGAGTCTGCTATCTCGCTTTTAATGAAACAGTTACTGGCAAACAGCTGCTGCAGCCTCTGGAAGACATGTCAGTCCTCATGTTCGAGGTTTGAGTTGCAGAAAAGAATTTGGTGTCACACACAAACAGGTACACTGGTAGTAAACGTTTTAATACATAACTACAATCACATGTCACCCAACAGTAAGTTAAACACGTTGACAAGGTCAATAACAATTTACAGTCACAACAAAACATTTGCAGCATGAAACTAACATCTGAGCCAGGACTTCTGCATAATTTTAACTCTATAATGAGTTTTTAACTCTATAATCTATAACGGCTTTCTTACCAGGAGAGCTGGTGAGAAAGCCGAGAAAGACAAAGCTGATTCTAAGTGACGGAAGTGACGGACAAGGTAAGCGACTCATGTTGTAACTGACGTCAGACTCCGGAGATTTTGGCGGAAAATTAAAGCGAATGGTAGTTTAGAATTGAACAAATTCCTTTAAGCTTCAGTATTACCAAATACACTTATCAATTGTCTTATAACTAACAACATTTGTCTAAATCATCTCCAACACCCTTGACAACGGGGAGAGTTTAGAGGCTCTCCAAGATTACATCAATCAGTGCTTCCAGGATCTTGTAATGAAGAAGGCCCACAGTGCTTCCCCAGCCAAATCTGAGACACCGTCGTCGAAAAGACTTTGCCCGGCAGATTCCCTCGGCACAACATCGCCAGCCGGCAAAGATATTGCCGACATACTGGAGTCAATCGACAAACGATTGTCCATTTTCGATGCAAGGCTGTCCTTGTCAGGCTCAGGAGAAACTCAGAGGCAGACCCTTTGTAAAGTTTCACAATTTATTTTACACAGACACCAGGTGCAGATATATACAGGTAAGGGGGTACGGGAAGAGGGTCTTCGGAGAACACAGGCACGGGAAGGGGACACACGGGGCTATATACACAATCCTTCGCTGATGCTCAGGTTAGCTCGGACTCCGGCTTTAGCTCACCAAACAGCGGTCCTCAGGCTGACGAGAAATCTGGCACAGGGAGGAAGAACAGGTAAGTTGCGGCACGAAAGAAACTCGTGGAAAAGCTCAGACTTGCAATGACACTGACAAGTGTTACACAATAATCCAGCGAAGAAGCATTCTCGGCAGCCGCCTTAAGAAGTGAGCGTGGTGATGAGACGATTGCTTGCAGGTGTCTGAGCCAGGGGCTGGAGTCGTCATGACTACGCCCCGGTAGAGCGCAGGAGGAGAGAGAGACGCAGCACAACAGAAACACTTGTAGCCATACAGAGTCAGCCGAGAAGGCACAGGGTCATGACAGTCCTTGGTGGAGATTCTTCACCGAGAATTTAAATCCTTGCGAGAATCAGCAGCAGGTGGAAACGCTCGCTGCTGAAAATGCCACGCTAAGGGAGTCGGTGAAATGTCTCACAGAAGATGTTACCCAGCTAAACAGAGAAAATAAAAAAATGAAAGAGACAGTTATTGATCTACAAACTCGTGGCATACGTGATAATCTGGTATTTTCTGGTACTTCATAAGCTGCTGGAGAGGACGCAGAGACTACAGTAAAAAGCTTCATCAAAACCCACCTGAAGCTGCCGGAGGACACGGTGAAGAACATCGCCTTTGATAGAGTGCATCGCATCGGCCCCATGCGGGCTGCGACCGGGAGACCACGTCCTATTGTGGCCAAATTCGGCCACTTCAAACAAAAGGAACAGGTGAAAAGCCGCGGCAGGGAATTAAAAGGAACGGACTTCAGCGTGAACGACCAGTTCCCCAAAGAGATCTTGGAACGACGCAGGGTCCTCTTCCCAATCCGACGCGGCTTCATCCAGAAGGGCTCCCGCGCTGTGGACGTGGATGGACAGCTTTACCACGACCCCAGCATCTCTCCGTGGCTGTATTAACTTCAGACCAGATAAGAATCCGATACACCCTTTCCCTATCCACTCACACTAACTTACATTAACATCTGTTTAACTTATGAGTATCAAATCACATCTTATGTGTGATTTCATAGCAGAATTAACACCGTCACTCTCCGTCAGTGATTTAATTGGAATGTTTCCGGGGGGTTTTTAATCCCATGCAAACGTACACCTATCTGGAACAACCCTGACATATTACAAAACAATAATATGATAAACTTTTCAGATTGGAGTGGTAAAGGAATCAAATATTTAGAACATATACTAGAAGGAACAGAATTTATTTCATTTGACAGACTAGTTACACAATATGGGATCAACAAGAAAAGATTTTTAGAATATCAACAAATTAAATCCATAGTAAAAAAGAAATTTAAACCGGGTCAAGTTGAACTACAAACACCACCAAGTGTGGTTCAATTTCTTACTCTTAAAACCCCCAAATTACTATCCAAAATATACAGAATGCTTTCTAAAACAGATGAATCAATATCACTTCCTATTGCAAAATGGGAAGCGGATTTATCAGTTAACTTAGACCTAAACTTCTGGTCTCAGATTTGCTTAAAAACCTTTCATCTAATTAGAAATCCCAGTCTTCAATTAATTCAATACAAAATATTACATAGAGTGCACTATACAGGTCATCGGATGTTCAAGATGGGCTTTATGTCTACCAACAACTGCTCACACTGCCAAACCAATTCACCGGACAATTATATCCACGCTCTTTGGTTCTGTCCACCAGTTCAGAAGTTTTGTCCCCACTTCCCCTGCCAGTGGCGGACTCCCTCAGACATCGGTGCGTTGGTGGTTCTTTGTGTCCGGGGATGGGCGTCCAGGTACACACCGGCTCACTCCTTGGCGGCCGCTTATCGGGGCCTGGAGCCTGGGGCTCGCTCGGGCCACTTCGGAGGTGGGGTGCCCCCGGCCTCTCGGCCTGGGGCTCGGTCACTCAGGCACAGCTGGCTGCCGGCGGAGCTCACGGGCGCGTCACTGCAACTCCCCCTGGCTTCTGCTCCGCGGCTGCTGAGTGAGCCCTCATCTGGGACTCTCCTCAGCTCTTTCTGGGACAGTGGCGCGGCTGCCCCTCTGTTGGTCTTCCTTGGTCTCTTGTGTTCTGGGGGCCTCTGGATGTCTGGAGTTTTGATCTCCTCCATACCTGCTTCATGCCCTGGAGGACGGGGCTGTGGCCCCCCCACACCCTCTAGCAGATCATTACATGAAGGAACCTTTTAAAAACAAGCGCGTCCATGCTCACAGGTGTACACACGGGTGCTCACACACACAAACTACACCCTTTTTGGCTCCTACCTCAAAGCACACTGTGCGCTGTCGATCTTACGTGCTGCACAATAATGTTTAATATTTAGTATTTACTGTCATATTCCCATAGATCATCGTGATATTGTTAATTATATTGCTCTCTCTCTTGGGAGAGAGAGAGAGCGAGTTTTGAGATGTGAGAGATTTGTGACGTTTACCGTGTTTGGAGTGTGTAGTTGTCTTGTGTAGTTAGTGTGTAGTGTTGTGGATAGTTTTGTGTTGTGTGTCAGAACAATGAGGCGACTGCTGTCTCCAGGTAGAAACAGGAGTGATACACCTGCTGCTGTCAGACCTGCAGGTATCAGGCTGTGATGTTCTCCTTTATAGTGGACAGAAATTATTTTTTGGAGTGGCACAAATAATTTGTGTGGCATCTTATTGAATGCAGAACAGCTGATTGTTCTGTAAATAGTTTGAAATGGTTATTTAAAAAATCAAGGTAAAAGTTAAATGGATGCAAATAACTTTGTTGTTTGCAAAACTTGTGCATAGGATTTTAAAATTGACAATTTATATTTGCATTTAAAGTTATGAAATATGATTCATTAAACATGTTTGTGGTTGTTACAGTAAAAAATATAACCTTTTCTACTCTGATTTTATGTTTTTTGTCTGATTTTAGATCAATTGTGTTAATACAGTATGTCAAAATAAACTTTCTAAAACATAAAATTCATGAAAGAATCAGTGTAAATATGATGACGTTAGAAAAAAATGTAACAGTTTTCATTTCTAGGAAGGATGATTAAGGCTGATTCACTCAAAGCTGAGTGCTTCGACAGATAGTCATAAATAGATTCACCATGGCAACAGGTAAATACTCTACTTGAGTGCAGTGGGTTGAGGACTGTGCTTCATTGTAGATCATTATTTAAATTTATCTTTCATAAAAAAGGGAAAAAACTATTTTTTCCTGTTCAGGGTTGTTTACTCCTCATTTTACCCAACTTCATTTTTACTGCTGACAAACCTAGACTCCGGCCAAATGATGCATTTAATGTTTACATCTAATTAATCAAATAAAGATACAAATATCAATCAAACAGAAAAGACACGTTATATATCCAGTGAAACCAGTTTTTGTGATTTCCAACACTTATACATACATTGGACATTTAAACATTTAATGACTACATTTGAACATTTACACATATTTCAACATGAAAAACAATAAGAGTGCACTTGGATTGTCTGCAGCCTGGATTTAAAAACTACTCTAAGCTACATTTATTTTTAGGTTTTTTTGGATGTTGGAGAACCAGAAAATTCATCTACCATTGCTACGATTGCTGTCTGCATTAGTCACACTGCTATCATGTGTAGTATTAAAACCACATAAAGTTTTCCTTTTTTTTTTTTAAAGCAACATGTTTTTTTTTTCTCAGAAAGCTCAGAAGCTGCACATGAAACAATAAAACTAATGCTAACGTAGACAGGAAACACTACATGTGGCAAGGCAAATTTACTTTGGGATCATCTACCTGCTTCTCATCCTATCCCTTGCATCCTCCTCATTACACTAGCACTCTTGCTATCCTTCTTCACTCAATCCACAAATCTTCTTTGTGGTCTTCCTCCATCTTCAAAAGCATTTGTCCAGTATATACATTGTATCTCCACTGTTTCCACTTTGCTTTTTCTTTCTTTTTTTGTCTCTGAACTGCTCAGCCTTGCCTGTTCCTCTAATGTACTAATTTCTATTTTTTTCCATTCTGGTCTCTCATAGTCAAAATCTTAACATCTCCAACTCTCTGACCTTCAGCTCAGCCTGCTGTCTTTCTTTCCCACCATCCTAAATCCTACATCACAGCCAACCCTCAATGTTTGACCAAAAAAAACATATAACATACCACCTGGGCTCTTTACAGTTAATTTTAACAAACTGTTAAACAATATTACATGAACAGAAATACATTAATAACTAAACCTAACACTGAAGAAGTTCAAAATGTTTAAAGAAAAAAAATTACTCTTTAATAAGCAGTTTCGCTATGCATGGAGCTGCCTTATGCCAGCAAACACAATATTTCAAAATACCTATGATGACAACAGTAGCTCCCATAGCAAAAACAAGTGGCTGAAAAAATGTAGCTGGATCACACGCTTCCAATCTCTGGTCAATCTCAAACCCTTCTGGTACTGGTACTGTTGGTGAGAATTAGAAGAGAGGTGTCAGACATGATCTACAGAGTGGGCTGTTTATATGGATACACCATAATAACATGGGAATGGTTGGTGATATTAAAGTCCTGTTTGTGGCACATCAGTATATGTGAGGGGGCAAACTCCTCACACCACACCATTGTTTTTCTTGTGACATTACCAATAAGTTTGATGTGTCACATGACCCTCTTCCTATTGAAAAAACAAAAGTTGTATCCAAGATGGCCGACTTCTAAATGGCCACCATGGTCACCACCCATCTTGAGGAGTTTGCCCCCTCACATATACTAATGTGCCACAAACAGGACTTTAATATCACCAACCACTCCCATGTTATTACGGTGTATCCATATAAATGGCCCACCCTGTAGTATTATTGCTTTATGCAGTCTCATCAACAACATGTTTACAGAAGAATACATAAAATTAAATTAAAAGATAAATAAATGCATGTTCCTTTCTCACAACAACAATCTGACACCTGTACTACAAAGCAAGCTTTGGATCTCGAAGAGTCAGCTCTGGGTTTTCAGCGTTGAGCTACATTCACAGTGGATTCTGGTTCAATGAAAAGTTAATGGCATTGGATGACTTCAGATGAGTATAGGCAAAGTAACCTTCAACACAGGTGAGTGTGAGCGGTGAGTGCTTGAAGCTACTACCAATGAGAATGCAGTATGCAGTGTACCACCGAGTGACGTTTGACCTGGAAGTAAATACATTTGAGGTTACCTAGGCAATGGAATTATGGGATGTGTGCATGTGACCGGTCGTCTTCAAAGCAATGTGCAACGACTTAATCAATTCCAGTTTGGATGCAGCTTTAGGAAAGCGGTTCACTTCTTATTGGGCTACAACACAACGTGAAACTCAATTGCAGACCTAAGGCTGATCAGTCAGTTATCTGGAAAACAGCATCAGTAAGAAATTCACATTCACTCTATTACTGACTTCATTAGGTACAGGATGTTCAGCTGCTCATCAGTTCAGGCATCTAGTCACCCATTTTCATAGTTTTAACTGAATGAAACTAGGCACGGGGGAGAAAGGTGATATGAGTGACTGTTAATGTGGCACCAACAGCAATTGGGTTATTTCAGTTTTTCAGAAACTGCTGATCTGCTGGAATATTTCAACACAACCATATCTAAGATTTACCGAGGATATCCACCCTCAAGTGACACCTAGAGGAACAGCAGTTTTTACATGTTGGCTTCTTTTGAGCACCGGTACACTTTGGACAGGTAGGCAGCCTATCACAGGGCGGCACACAGAACCACAAAAAACATTCATTCTCACATTCACGCCTACAGCCAATTTAGAATCAATAGTCAACAAAGCAAGCAAGTCTTTAGACTCAGGACAGAAGCCAACAATTGGGGGTGGGTTTAAAAATCAATTTCCAGATTCAAATCATTTTTAGTTTGAATAATGCGATATTGATTAATTTTTGATTGATTGATTTTTGTTCCACACAAAGTTGTAAACACAAAGATGTAAACACTTTATGTTTACATCTTTGTGTTTACATCTTTACTTCCTGCACAGTGCTCTCTCTCAGTGTACTCAGAGCCATTTACCATCAGAAATCTCTGTTTATTACACGATTCGCTTACGACTCTGCTGTTCAGTGCTCTCCACCACTATTTTTTTGTTTGTTTCTTCTTTTAATGACAAAAAAGCCTAATACAGTGGAACCCCAACTTACGAAATTAATTTGTTCCCGAGGGTCTTTCGTAAGTCGAAACTTTTCGTAAGTTGAAGCACCCAGTGAGTGAGGTGATGCTGAATGATAAGCTATAGGGCTTCGGAGTTGACGTCACGCCGCAATGCATTGTGGGAGCGCAGCTCCATTTTCGGGGTCTACGATCCAAACAAATACACTGTATTGGAACGGCGACTACGACAAGAAACAACAGACAATCGGTCTTAAAGGTGCACCCTGTTATTGTATCTTTGGTAAACCATACAGACTTGGTGTAGATTTCCTGTTTATAGCCTGTGGTATGAGGTCCAGCCAAAAGCATTGTCTTGTTCTGAATGTCATCTATCACCCTCTTCCTGTAACCACTTCTCGCTTCAGGGGCTCACAAGTATTTTGGTCACTGAACAGTGACAAAGTTTTATCACTATAGTCCCTCTGGTTTAGCAAAACTGCGCACTTACCCTTTTTTGCCAGAAGGACGATAAGTTGTTGTCATTACCAAGCAATGCGATTGCTTTCTCTCTTCCATGTTGATACCCCCAGCATGGATGCTGGGGGGTATTGCATTGCTGAGACAGGTTGAAACTTTCATACGTATTTGCTCTGCTTCTTTTTAGTACATTGATGCTAAAATGTGTTTATCTCACCCGTTAATTGAGCTGCTGGTGCTGTGCCTTCTGGAGGACTTTTGTTGTTTGGAGGCCCTTAACTGAAGAGCACATTTGCAGATTTTAGGGAGTAATCCTGTTTTTTTTCTGCATCTGAAGCTGAATCTCAAATCAATTAATTACATGTGAGCAGTCTCGTGTTGGCACCCTATGCTTAGCCTTTGATTAAGTAATAAAAATTGATGTTCACATGGAGTACCCTGACACAGAACTGACATTTACACATTCTCTACTGATTAGAGATAGACTGTATTGAGTGAGTCCAGACACTCACACAGAATACCAACACACCCACTTGTTGGTGCCAAAAAGCTGCCGGGAAATGATTTTCCAGGCAGCCCGCCCACATAACCCTATGGGAAGGCATATGGGATATGATAAAAGTCGAAAATGGCCAGTGTGGCGGGGGTGTGGTTTGTTGGCCTGCTGCAGAGGAGTGGTGACACAGTGAGCTCTGTGGGCGGCACGGAGGCGGGGAGGCAACAGGTGTACAGGACTGCTTTAATGAGGGAGATGTCTTTTTGTGTTCCCACAGTGAGATGGAGCAGATGATGCTGTCAGAGAGACGGAGTGGCTGCGTTCAAGGCGGGTGCCAAAAAGAAACGCAGATTATTGTCAAAATAAAAAGACACTAAGCATAACATGTGTGTGTGTGGGTCCTGTGTCACAAGTGGTGCCAAAACCCTGGTGTGTGTTGTCATGTCGGGCCCCCCGCCGGATCTTCCTGCCGCTCACCCCGCCGGCCCGCCTGCCGCCCAGCCTGCCGCCTGTCCAGCCTGCCGCCTGTCCAGCCGTTGCAGATTCTAGGACAGATGATGCAGGATCTGGCCGCTATGTCCGTGCGCTAGGCGGCGGCCCAGGACCAGCAGCTGGCTTTGCTTCGCCAGCAAGCGGCTCAGCAACGGCGGCGCTGCAACAGTTGCTGGGGGGTCCGGCTGCGCCGCCCCCGCCTCCCCCGCTGTCTGTGACGCTGCACTGGATGGGTGATGGGGAGGATCCCCTGACGTTTCTGGAGACATTACAGGCCACGGCGCTTGCCTGCCGGTGGCCTGAAGAGGAGTGGGCTCCCAGGCTGCTGCCACTGCTGTCTGTGGACGCGCAGATTGTGACCTTGAGTTGCACCGGCAGTGTTGGGAAGGTTACTTTTAAAATGTATTCCATTACAGAATACAGAATACATGCCCCAAAATGTATTCTGTAACGTATTCCGTTACGTTACTCAATGACAGTAACGTATTCTGAATACTTTGGATTACTTAATATATTATCATGCTTTTTACAACTACGTGAATGTACTATTGCTGTGTGATTTATTACTATTACTGAAGGTCCGCGGCTCCGAACTGTAGTAAAGGGACCTCTGACTAATACGCGTTCCGTGTCGGCTCGTAGCCAAAAAATAGCTTTACTTTGTTGTGTGGGTCAACTTTGCTTGCGAGAGACAGAGAGAGGCGTTGAAAGGCTGCTCCAACGGAACTTATTGTTTCGGAGGAAAACACGAACACAGTGTACAGTCGAGTCTTAATAGCTTACTTACAACTGGGCTCGTCAGGCTCTCTTCTTGGCTGCAGTGGTTATTATTATATTTACATGCTTCCAGCTCCCGTTTCTTGCTTGATGAACTCGTACTTTTCCTTTTTCTCCCTCCCTCGCTCACAGACACATAACGGTATGGCAGTCCATTCTCCCTGCAGACACGGACTACACTGCCCATGATGCTACATTCTTTAGAGCTATGCCTGTAGCATTCTGCCTGTTAGCTTAGCACAACAACAACAACAACAAAAAGGCGCTCTCTCACCCAGGAAACACACAGTCGCAGAGAGAGAGCGTCGCCCTGTAACCATGGCAACCGTAACGCTGCCGCTCTGGAACAACAGAACATAGCTGTAATCCGTTTATTTTAACAAAGTAACTGTATTCTAAATACCACCTTTTTAAACGGTAACTATAACGGAATACAGTTACTCATATTTTGTATTTTAAATACGTAACGGCGGTACATGTATTGCGTTACTCCCCAACACTGGTCCCCGGTGTCCCGGACTGTGTATGCGGATGTCTGCCGGGCGGTGCTGGATTGGCTCGGGCTCACCCCGGAGGTCTACCGGCAGCGATTTCGAGCGAGCCGGATGTCGGAGGGGAAGCGGCCGTTCACTTGGGCTCATCAGCTGGAAGACACTGCGGCAAGTTGGTTGCGGTCGGGTCTGACGGAGGAGGAGGCGCGGTTGCTGAACCTGGTGGTCTTGGAGCAGTTTGTGGAGGGCCTGCCGGAAGCTACGGCTCGCTGGGTCTGCTGTCACCGTCCGCCGGACCTGACCACTGCCGTGACACTGGCGGAAGATCACCTGGCGGCGGGACCGCTGCCGGCTCCGAGGGGAGGGGCCTCGGAGCGGCCGCCGCCGCCTGCTGCTAGGAGGAGGAGAGGCGTGGTCAGTGGGTCGGAGGGGGCCGGTGCTTGGAGCCCGAGGAATCCGTTCGCAGCGCTGCTCCTGGCCGCAAACACTGACAGACCCGACGCCAGCCCGGAGCCACAGGGAGCCGCACAAATGCTGGGACCAGATTGCTAGAAGTGCGGACGGCCGGGACATCTGCGCCGGGACTGCCCGCTAATGGAGGTTGGTCAGGTGTTCCGAGTCGCTGGGGCTCCAGCACCTGCTCCCGGTCCGGGAGGGACGTACCGCATACCGGTAAGGTGTCAAGGGGGTATACGCCATGCTTTGGTGGACACGGGCTGTACCCAGACCCTGGTTCACCAAAGCTTGGTTCGCCCCAGGGCATTGTTGGAAGCAGAGTGGGTGGAGGTGAAATGTGTGCATGGGGATATTCACAAGTACCCGGTTGTGTCGCTGTTGTTGAAATTCAGGGGCAAAACGCATAGAGTTAAGGTGGCAGTTAGCCCGCGCCTGTCGCATCCCCTTATTTTGGGCACGGATTGGTTCCACAGCTTATTGGGGCAGTACGCGGGGATGCGATCGCGGTCTGTAAATTCGTGTGATGTTTGCGCGGCGCTGAGCAGTGATGTGGGGTCGACTGACACCGACTCTGGGGGGGAGGAGGTGGACGGGACTTCTACAGAAGCCCCACTGCCTCCCGTTATGCACCCCACTGAAGATTTTCCACTAGAGCAGTCTCGGGACGACACCCTATGCTCAGCCTATGACCAAGTGATAGATATTGATGGTCGCTTGGTGCGCCCTGACGCTGCGCGGACTTACCCTCATTTCCAATTGCGGAACGATCGGCTTTATCGAGTGAGCCGCGACACTCACACTACTGAGATCCGCACCCAGTTGTTGGTGTCGCAAAGGCGCCGGGAAACGATTTTTCAGGCGGCTCATTCGAACCCCATGGCAGGGCATTTGGGTTGTGAGAAAACTCTGGAGCGCATAATGGCCCGATTCTATTGGCCGGGAATTTGGGCCGACGTGCGCCGCTGCTGTGCGTCGTGCCCAGAATCCCAGCTGGTTAACCAGCTGTTTTATTGCAAGTTTTATTGCTACAAACAGGTTAAGAATAGACTTTGTTTGTTTCTTTTTCATATTAAGTAAAAAACACACACAATTGTCTGTTTTACTGCTTACCAGGTCAGTTAGAGGTGAACAGCAGCAGTGTGGAGTCTGAACCGTCTGGCTATTACTACCAGGGTGTGTGGCGAGCACTAGGTGGGACCACCGTTCATCAGTTCAACACTTCCTCAGCCATCACTCGAGTGTCTGAAAGGAAAGCGTGGTCCATATGTATGGAGACTCCACAATGAGGCAGTGGTTTGAGTACCTTAATGCATCACTACCAGGTAGCTTCTCTGCAAACCCTTCTGTAAACCAACATTATGATGTTCACCCCATTTTATTCATGTAGCTTAACTTATTCCCTTTGGAATTCTTTTAGATCTAAAGGAGTTTAACCTTCATAGCCCACAATCATCGGACCTTTAATGGCGCTGGACTATGCAAACAATATCTTTGTGATCGTTCCGCGCCCAGGTCCTCCTCTAGCGTACTGTCAGTGTCCCATCCATGGAGCTGCATTATATTGCCAATGAGCTGGACAATGTGCTTGGAGGCAGTAACACTGTAGTAGTTTTTGGCATCTGGGCACACTTTGACACTTTCCCTATTGGGTTCTACATCCGTCGACTAATGTCCATCGCAGTGCAGTGGTACGGCTACTGTCCAGGGCTCCAGGCACAGTGGTTGTCATTCGGACTGGAAACCCCAAACCTTATACAAGTCTTGGTGCATTTGTCCACAGCGACTGGTACACTTTTCAGCGGCTAAAGGCACTCAAGGCTATATTCAAAGGATTGAATGTCCATCTGGTGGATGCCTGGGAGATGGTTCTGGCCCACCACCTGCCACACAGCATGCACCCACAACCTCCAATTATCAAGAACATGATTAATGTTTTCTTGTCATACATATGTCCGCCAAAGGGCGGATTCACTAGTTGGGCCGACTTCCTCATTTTCGGTTTGAAAGCGTTTAGTGGGTAAAGGTGAATGCTAGGACATGAATTGAGCTGCGGTTTGCGAAAGGCCTCGAAGGGATGGCATGGCTCCCGGGCCCGGCAGATCCCCATGCACTAAATAAAGTGTTAAGAAGTTAAAGAATTGAGAACAAGGAGGAGGAAGGTGGGGCACGTAAACAGAATGAACAGCTTGCAGAACTGGAGGAACCTATATAGATGACAAAGAAGGAGCGTGTTTGGAGGCGTGGTCCCTCCTGAAATCCGACACATAATCTCCAATAGAGGTTCAGTCACTCCTTTTAGAACAATCGATTCTCAGTCTAACTACTACTTCACTCTCACAGGCAGGTGTTATGAAGGACATTACTTCCAGGTTCACAGTTCCAAGTGGATGGTCAAACTGCTGCAGTTCTCTAGACTTCAAGGTGGGGCGT
This sequence comes from Haplochromis burtoni, assembly GCF_018398535.1. Lineage (NCBI taxonomy): Eukaryota > Metazoa > Chordata > Actinopteri > Cichliformes > Cichlidae > Haplochromis > Haplochromis burtoni. Next base: position 59,452 of record NW_024583103.1, on the reverse strand, counting down.
TTCTATTAGGCGTTTATAGTTTACAAGGTCAAAAATTCTGCTATCCGGGCAATGTGTTCTGTTCTCAGATATGTCATAAGTAGGTTAAATCAAAACCCATTTAAAAAAGCCAGTTTACTTATTAGTTATTATACCAAAACATAAAATGTAGTAACAGAGGGGGTTAAAATGAAAAAACAACCAGCCAAAGCTGACAGTGGTCCAGGTGTGTTCTAAGAGTGGGAAGAACCGTGAAATAGTTGCGTTCTGCTAAATGAGTAGAGTATATAAGTGTAGTGTGTCCATCATGCGGGTCAACCAATACATCACTCAGATTTGGGCTCACGAAGGTGCAACCCATGTATGTTCTTTTTAGTAAGTAGTGTGGAGAGAGGCGGAAGAAGCAGACCAAGGGATCCTCCAAATCTGTGGTCACAGGCTAACCAGTCCATCAGTGGTTATAGGTGAACGCCAGCCCGAATGGGTTGTTTCTGTGAGTGTTGCAAAATGGTAATGTCTGTGTCTTGAGAGATGCCTCACACTACTTTCTCTTGTTCCACATTGCAGCTGGGGTTGAAACCAAAAGGGCGTGTCTGTTTCCGCTATTCACTGAACTGTGCTGGAGGGCACGGTGCATTACTAACAAAATTATTTTTTTCTAAATAAACTGAAGTATCTCAGACATGATTTGTTGAGACTTGACTTGAGTGTGAAGTAGTTTTTCCTTTCTTCTTGCATTGTGCTTGCTAATTTGTGTCTGAAAGGTGTTTGGAAAATGTCATGTGACTGTGGTGTATGAATTATTTGGAAAGGTTGTTCAGAGTTGATTATTTGTTTTGTTTTTTTAACATCATTTTCACAATATACAGATAGATACCGATTATTGTTACATAGCTTGCCAATTATGTCCAGAAGTGAAGTTAAATTAAATTAAAAACTAGCTTTGAAAAAACAAAATTCTCTTTGTTTTTGCGAGTTACCACACAGGAGCACCATTTTTGGAGTTATACTAACAACAAATGTACCCACTACCCACTGAAGGGAATACTTTGCGCAGCATGTCATGTGTTTTTCTGTTGTAAAGTACATGTTAAATTATAATAAAATAATACAAAATAAGCATTTAATTAAAATAGAATTAATGCCATATGTTTTCTTTCACTTTTTTTTCCAAATGCCAACACCACCCTCACCCTTGTTCTTGATCCTACCAGTGACTCCCATTCATAAAAATCTCCAGCTCTGGCTACTGGAGGTACTAGAGCTACAGATGCCAAGAGAATAAATGTCCTCTCAGTGTTGACTGCAATAATTCAATACTTTATATATAATTAATACATATAATAAATAAACAAAACGTCCTAGTTTAAAGCACTAGACGCTGCAAGCATTTTTTGACTTTTTTCTTTGTTCATGTTAGTCCAAGTAAGTAAATCCTTCTTTGGGACCTTAGGATAAATCATTTTAGGATAAATAGTAGGATTGTAAAATTTTAGATTTTCAGAAAAAAAAAAAACTAGATCAGAAAAGCATCTATGAAGTGAAACAGTTGGTGTAACAAACCTGGAAGCAGTTTTACATCAAATGAACAACCTAAAATATTATGTATTTGATGGGTGTACATGCAGAATATTATTATTTTAAATTCATTAAAATTTGATGTTTTCTGAAAACAAGACAAAGAGATTAAAATGAACAACCCAGTTTTGAGAAACACTCTCAGCTTATGTATCTTTTATTCATACGGAGAAACAGGAAAGTGAACGACTGCAGAGCCTAGGGCACCAAACATGCTAGGACCGCCCCTGTTTGCTGCACTCTGCACATTTCTGATTTTGGTCCAGTACAGTTTTTATGCCTTAATTATAAAATCAATTTTTTCCACCTGAAATTAAAACTTTAGTCACCATCTTTGCAATTAAATAACTTAACATTTCTGTTCAGGATATTTATAAAATCCACTTATTTTACAATAATAATTTATAATTATATGATAATATCTACCGCCTGGGAGCTTGAGGGTCCTGCGCGGTCGCTTAGCTGTTCACCTTCCTCCTCCACATCTTCTCCAGCTTTCTCTGACTCTGAGCCTTGGTATTTCTCCAGCTTCTCGATTTCTCTTCCTGATGTTGCTGTCATTCGGAACCGCTACATCTATCACTACGGCCTCTTCTTCTGTTAGTTGTGTAAATACAAAACTCAGAGCCATGGGGGTCATTTCACCAGAGAAGTCTGATTATCATTAAAGTCAGACTGAAGACAAATTCAGACTAAAACTAAACCAGAGGAGAATAAAACTGTGGGAACTGAAGTCTTTTCCTGATTTCCGAGCAAGCTTTATAAATGTTTGTTATGAAGTTCATGCAAGGCAGTGATATCCTCTGCTCTGAAATGAGTGAATCTGTCTGTGAGTCCACATTTAACAGAGTTGCAACACACTGACTAAGAGTCAGTCAACATCCTTTAGCATGATCTCTTTTTGCTTGTATGGTGTTCACCACAGCAGAAACAGATGCCCCCTGCTGTCTGTGTGTGCAGTTCAACACTCAACTATTTTTAAAAATCGTTATTATACATATGAATCTCATTTCCTAGCATATAAAGTCTATCTTGCTTACATTAAAGGGCGGTAAACCAATTCACAGTGCTCTAAAAAGTATTTAGCCTCCTCCTGGTTTCTCAGTTTGCTGCATATTCTGCAAAGCAGAGTGGGTAAAATTCCTCCACAGTGATGTCAAAGACTCATTTACAGTTATTACAAATGGCTGATTGCCCCTGCCAGTAGTGACATAACCATATAGCAGGTTTGGGGGAGGATTACTTCTTCACGTGGCCCCAGGAAGGTAGGATAATTTTTTTCCCCTTAGCAAATGAAATCATCATTTCAAAGCTGCATTTTCTATTTACTTGGATTATACTTGTCAATTTGATTGAGGATTTCAAACATGCAAGTGTCTCAAACAAATTTTAATATCTTATGTGTAGTCTCCTCCACCATTTTGTGCACTTTCAGTGTTGATTTAATAATAACTGAATGTGGATTTAAGGCAGTTCACACATGAACAGTAGAGAGCAGCAAACCTCCAACTCTGCGTCCAGTCTGAAGGATGAGGCAGATGGGCTGAAGCAGAAAACCTGCGATTGAACAGTGGAGACTGTGTCCAGTTAGACAAGAGTACAAGTGCTCACAGCACCCCAACGCACCAAGAAGAAGCAGCTCTTCAACGTTACTGCTACTTCCGACGAAGATGAACGTGTCCAGAAGAGCCGTGCTGGGTTTGATTCTCCTTTGTCTGTCACCATCATCTTCTGGAGGTGAGGTTTTTCATTAGAATGATGTAAATCAGCTCTTTTGGCTGAATGTCTGATGTCAGACTTGCAGCCAGCAGCGACACATGTATATACAGAGATGCGTATTTCTCCTACTTTGTACTATGTTAGATACTTCGTGTGCTGCACTTAGTGTTTGGATATTGACAAAGCGTGTTTGTCTTAGTGATAAATATCAACAGGTGGAGGACAGACAGGTGTTAAGTTCACACGTGTGAGTAATGAAAACCATCTGAAGGATCTATCAGGAATCACCACGACAAAAATATCTAATCAGCAGAGCCTCAATTTGAATCAAATGCAGAAGAAAAATCAGAATGCTTTTCAATGTGGAGCACAATGTTGATCTTTTTCATCAAAACTCATTGATTCAAGATCAATTTTCCTTAATAGGCATTAAAGGGGGAATCATGAATTTTTTTTTTTTTATGAAAAAAAATATCAAAAGCGATGAGACACATGTTTCTGTTGGATCTGTGAAGATACTCTCAGCTCGGAAGGCTTTTAATTCAAGTGATTTTAATTCAAAAATGTTTCATTTTTGGGATCTTTCCATTTCAGTTCGTTAAATACCTCTCAACCGATCATCCCAGATTTGCCGGAAAACAATTAAGGCAAATATAAACTTCTCAATGTACATTATGCAAACTTTTAGGTCCCTGTTGTAATAATTTTTTGTTTGAGAAAATTAAATGTTCGATTACATATGAGCAGGTATCAGGGTGTTGTTGGAAATTTTGCTGATATGACTCTGTGTAGAGGATATTTTAAAATTCTATTATCTAAAAAAACACTTTAAGGGACATCGCATGGCTGTATGAATGTGAACTCTCAGAGGTGAAGCTCACACAGAAAGATGGATTCTTGAAATTATTGGCTGTCCCATCTTTGACAGCAGATTTCAAAGACAATTGAAATCACAGTGTAGCGGGTAGGGGATTGATATTTTATGCACAAATTTCCATATTTAAGGCATAAACTTCTAGTTAAACTGTGCAAATCGTTGTTAATGGTTTTACAGATATTAAAGCTTAAAAGTACAAAGGTCCAGCTTCAGTGTGATATTCCCCAGGTGTTCACAGAAACTGAAATCATTCTAGTTTCTGTTAATATAATATAGTGTCTGAAAATTGATTTTTGACATTTTGGCATTTATTTATACATTTTCTATTAGTGTTGTAAGAGTGTTTTTTTCTGTGTAATTTTTTTTCAGGCAAATTGATGATGGGAGAGGAGAGGCTTTTTCTTTTTTTTAAATTAAATTGATGCCTTTGTCTTTGAATTATCTCCATACTTTCAACTACTAGTCTTTACCTGATTGTGTCTAAAGCTCACATGTGATTTTCATTTAGACTATGTTTACTGCAGTCCAGCTCAGGTACAGGTAACTCTAATGGTACCTGTAGATTTGGGGTGAAGTGGGTGACTCATCCTATCTGAGACACATCATGTTGGGTCTAAAAGCTTTTGACAGGAGACTGCTGGAACCAGACATTTCAGGGTTTTTTTTGCTGCAATGTAACATGTGTACAAAAACAACTGAGCAGGAAGTTTCTGTTTGAGGGAGAGCGACATTTTTTCCAGTGTTACTTGATCTAATAGACGATCCTTAGATTGTGACAGGTTTAAATTTATAGTTGATTTCTATTTGTGTTGTGGGGAATCTAAATTATTCTCCTCATGTGATTCTCAGTAATTTTTAAATATTTAGCATGCAGTGTATTCTGGTTTGTTTGGTATCATATTAGCTCTAAACTGTTTTGTGTTGTTTCCTCTCCGTTTCAGAACCAATGAAAGTTTTCGCTGCACCTGGAGAAATTGCCATTCTGCCATGCGAGGTTCCAAATAAGGAGTCCATTGGAGCTGTGATGTGGACCAGATCTGTCTTGAATCTAGAAAAAGAACTTTTTTACCAGAGCAATGCGTCTGATCCAGACACTCAGAAGTCAGCTTCTCTGAGTCGCATATATCTGCTGCATACAGACATGTGGAATGGTCAATTGTCTTTGTATATAGTGGAGGCGACATTTGCTGAGATTGGAACGTATGAGTGTCATGTCGCCCAGACAGGAACAAACAACTCTAAGGCGGCCATTTTGAAGACCAAGCCAATCAACACTCTCAATCTGACAATGGGTGAGTTTGTAGAAGAAATTAATCTTCTTCCTGGAAAACAAGTTCAACATATCCAGATGATCTTTTCCTTTATTTGGCTTCACATGAAAGTGGTTATTATATCAGCAAGTCTACACTGTATTTATTAAACTAGCTGCTTTAAACAATCAGAAATATTAACATGACCAAATTGATGTCACCAGTAATTCAATTCAAATCAACTTTATTTATATAGTCACAACAACAGTTGCATTGAGGCACTTTATACTGCAAGGTAAAGACCCTACAATAATAAAAAGACAAGAGAGAAAATATGATATATGACCCCCTATGAGCGAGCACTTCGGTGACAGTGGGAAGAAAAAAAATATTAACAGGAAGAAACCTCCAGCAGAATCAAAAATTCAAATTTTATTTGTCACGTACACAGTCATACACAGTACGATATGCAGTGAAATGCTTGGACAACTGCTCGTGACCTAAAGAAAACAAAAAAGGAAAGGCTATGAATAAGATAGGAAATAAATATGAAAAATTAAAAAGGGTAAATTTAACTAGGAAGGAATAAATATAAATTAAAGTTGAAAATAAAATAACTGTACAACAAAATACACAATATAGAACTATATAAGAATGTATGAAGAAATATAAATAAATATATACACAATAACAGCAGCTGTACAAGTATTAACTGGAAATGAAGAATGTAGTGACCAGTGTTGTGCAATCCACATTATGTCTTGTGCAGTGCAAATATGCTTAAAGTGATTTAAGTGATGAAGTGAAAACAATGTCCAGAATGTCCAGTGTGTGTGTAAGAACCATATGTGTGGGTCAGTACTGTGTGGTGGTGTGATTGAGAGACCGTATCGCCTGCAGGAAGAAGCTCCTCCTCAGTCTCTCTGTGTTGGTCTTCAGGGAGCGGAATCGCTTTCCTGACCTCAACAGAGAGAACAGTCTGTTGTTGGGATGGCTGAGGTCCTTCACGATCTTCCTGGCCTTGGTCCAGCACCGCCTGCTGTAGATTGAGTGCAGGTCAGGGAGCTCGGAGCGGATGGTGCGATCTCCCCCCTAACTCAGGGAGGGGTGGCCACATGCCATGACCAGTTCTGGGTGAGGGGGCTAACATGCTGCGAAAGACAGCCAGAGATTAATAATAACTAATAATTAAATGGAGAAAGGTGTTTAAAAACATAGTAGATTAACCTGTTTTATTGGAATTTACACAGCCTTTACCACAGAGCCTCACTTCCTTCCATCACAGACATTGATCACACCTGCTGCATCTGCAAAGCAACCACAGTTGTGGAAGACCCTACACACCCCTCCTACACACTCTTTACCCTGCTGCCTTCTGGTAAGAGGTACCAGAGGTACCGGGCCCTCATTGCCAGACTGCAAAACAGTTTCTTCCCCATGTCAGACTCCTGAACACTCAAACACACACACGTTCATACAGGTCACTACTTCAAGCACTTATCTGCCCAGTCTCATACACACACAGTGATCAGTCTTTTGCACAACCCACTGTCATTGTTGCAGTGTCTGCACCGTCTTGTGACTGTATCAGTCTGTTGTGCCTGTGTCGCTGTCTTTGTTTTGTTTTTTTGCAATTCTCT
>NW_024583103.1:39091-42993 GCF_018398535.1 Haplochromis burtoni | reverse complement strand
ATGATCACCTCGGTCACCTATAACATCTTCAGGTTTCTGGCTTCGATCCTCAACCCGTTCGTTGGCAGCTCTGAACACCTCATCCAGAACACTTTGGATTTTCTTAGGAAGGTGAGAGATGACATTATGGAGGCAGATAAAACCATGGTCTCGTAAAATTTTACATCTCGCTTCATTTGTGTTCCAGTCACTAAAGCAGTGGAGGTATTTCGTAAGAGATTACAGGACGACCCCACCTTAGTAATAGGACCACTCTCAGCACTGACCAAGTGTGTTTGCTTTGAGAACTGTGTCTGAATTACACCTATTTCACATACGACGGTCAATACTACAAGGAGAATTATGGGTGCACGATGGCTTCCCCAATTTCACCCATTGCAGTCAATTTGTTAATGGTGAGTGAGAAAGTGAGCTCTGCTGTCCTACACTGGAACACCATAAAATCATTGGTTCAGGTATCCATCTGTTCTCTCCTGCTTATTCTTTTCAGGGTCCTGGGGGGGCTGGAGCCTATTCCAGTTAGGTCGAGAGGCAGGGTATACCCTCGACTTGTCGCCAGTCTGTCACAGGGCTAACACATGGAGACGAACAACCATTTGCACCCAGATTCACACACACATTCACTATTATGGGCAATTTAGAATGACCAATTAACTGAACCCTACATACTGCATGTCTTTGGACTGTGGTCGGAAGCCGCAGTACCCGGAAAGAACCAATGCAAACACGGGGAGAACATGCAAAGTCCAGACAGAAAGGCCACAGCCATGTGTTGGAATCGAACTCAGGACCTTTTTACCTTCTTGCTAATCATTGCACCACCATGCTGCCTCGTTCAGGTATGTTGGTGAAAATCAACTCTCAGGACTTACCATGATTCACTGATCACATTTACTCGGTGGAACAATACATCATGTTCACCAAGTAAAAAGGTGGCAGGTTAGCCTTCTTGTGAGGCTTCCACGAGTAATGAGGGACATTTAAAAGTTGATGTGTACCATAAACTAACGCATACAGATACGTATTTAAAGTTTGACCATTGGAGCACAAACTGTGTGTCATCGCACTACGACACAGAGTGAAAACCATCCCCACAGCGAGGCCAGGGAAGATATAGAGATGGAGATTAAGGTATAGATGTTAGCAGTAAGATTTGTATTTTTACCTTTCTGCTTTGGAAAAACAGTGACATTGGCAGGTCCTGAAGCTGGAATGGAGACTTTCATGTTTACGCCGCTGAGGAAAATACACACAATAAAATCTTTTCACAAAAATTGGAAAGTATTTAAATGATTTTTAAACTAGAGAGACGTATTAAATACAGTCAATCAAATTCAAATTTTTATCATTGTCATATTTAGGTAACAATGGTACACAACTACTGACAATGAAAATTTTAGGCTCAGTAGGCAGCAAAAATAGCTCGAGTTATAAACTACCAATCATTGAGCTTCAGACAAGATTGAGAAAATATGGAACATTTTTCCAGGTAGCAAGCTACATAATTCCCTCTCTAGTATATTAAAAAGTGAGGGGATTTATTTCATGTGTTTTGAAAGCATTTGCAGAGTAGCACTTATTTTCCCTTGTATTAATTTTTGATTTTAGTAACTCTAAAAATTGAACACCACAGGTAATGCTCACCTCTGAAAAAGCTTCTCCATGGTTGTCAGGCTTTCTTTATATCCTCCATTGTAGTTGGTGATCCTGGTGTCACAACTCATATTTTCTGGCTTATAGCAGAACCATGGCTCACCTGTACGTAAATCTGTGTAGTTGCACACAGGCTGGGTTGGACGTAAACATACGTTGCAGGTGGTTGTTCTAGTGAGCAAGCTCGAGCGGAACTGACTCTTGAAGTAGATCCTGTCGGGTTCTTCTATGTTCACCCTGCGCAGCTCTGTGACTGCCTCACTGGGATGAACCAGTGTCACCTGGTAGGACAATTAATCAAAGTGTTGAAATTTGGGTCTCACAGAAGTATATATAACATGTATCTGGTACATGGAACTGTTAAATATTATTAAGCAAGACAGAACTTCATTGTGCTACAGTAAATGTGAAGTTGTTGATATAAATAGTCCCTGCAGGCCAGGATAGGTCTGAACCTTTGATCTGGCACCAGGAAGCGCCGCGTCTCCTGATGTGTCACCTCTTATTCCTGTGACCATTAGCTTTCTTTACTCTGAGGCTTCCCACATCCTGGGGAGACCGCACGTCCATGAATCCACACACAACCTGAGCCACTTGCACACACCTGTGGGTCCTGTGCGCCTTGACCCTGAAGGTGAGCCCGAGCCTATTTCCCATTCCAGATGAGTTCAAGCCTCCCATATCTTTTGAGCCTGAGACTGTCCACCTCCACTGCTCATCATCTGCCAAGTTTCCAATGCCACATAATTTCCTTAGGGATTAAGTAAGTATCTTGAATGTGAAGGGATTCTGCCTGCCTCCTCCATCATTGAGTTGTTGTACTGTAATATCCCCCCCCCGCCCGCCCAGGAGAAGGCTTAACACTAACCAACAGGACATAGCGGTGGTAGACAAACTGAAGAAGAAGGCCGTAGTGATAGATGTAGCGATTCCGAATGACAGCCACATCAGGAAGGAATATGAGAAGCTGGAGAAATACCAAGGGCTCAGAGCTCAGAGAACAGCTTGAGAAGATGTGGAGGGGGAAGCTAACAATGGTTCCTGTGGTAAGTGGAGCACTAGGTGCAGGGAACAGCTAAGAGACCCTGTCTACAATAAGAATGTTTGGCATTGGTGCTTTAGCACAGCATCAAGTATGTAGTCATTAAGTGTCGCTCAAAGCTAAGTGCCTCATTATCCAGTTAAATATTGCTACTACAGAAATATTAGTCATCACAGAGTGATGTGCTATTTTCTTAATCACTTATCTTTGCTCATACACTTATTTTATTCTCTAGCTATCAACATAAAAAATGGCCCTTGACCACTAAGATACACACATTTTATTTTATTTTTAGTTTTTTATTTCTATTTTATTATTGCTAGTCTTATTGTTTTTTGTTATTATTTTTTTCTTTTTATTTCATTATCATTTCAGTTGATGCAACAATAAACTTCACGAATACGGGATAAATTAAGCATTCCTATCTTAAATCTGCTAGCAACTACAAATACATAGATAAACTCTTAGTGACTCCAGCAACAACTCCAGTAACAATAAAAATTAAAAGTTTTATCATCACCTCAACCTGTGCGCTTCCTTCCCAGAGTAAAGAGAATACAGCAGAGTAGGAACCATTGAGATGATCCACCACTTGTCCTGCAACACCAGCACCAAGGGTGGGGTTGTGCAGCTGGGCAAGTAAGACGTCTCCCCCATACTTCTTTGGACGGCCCATGAAGTCATATATTTTGATCAGGGCCTCCAGGTTATCCCCTATTTGCCACTGTCCCTCTCTCTTCCTGGGGAGAATGGTGAAGGTGCTGTGGGCTGGATCACTGCTGCTATTCATAAAAAGAGGTGATGGTAAAGATGGGGTTTCAGGCCAAGCAATGGACTCTAGCAGAAGTTGTTCTTCAAGAGTCTCCTCAGGGGACAGTGGTTTTAACTTGCAGAAGTTGTAATGTATGTCAACAGGTTGAGTTACAATGGCAGGTCTTGGGTAGGGGATGATGTAGGTGGTGTTTATTTTCTTCTGAAACTGTAAAAGGGAGAGAGCATGGCAGTTATATAAACGCTTCAAACAAAAGAAGTCTGTGTTTAGTTTTAAACACAACATAATGAATGATTCCTCTTGACGTGACATTTCCTGCTTTCACTATCTTATTTGCAATGTATAATGCATGTCAGCTGAATTTCCCAAAGGAACCCACCCGAGGGCTTAATAAAGTTTTATCTAATCTAATCTAGCTCTTTATTCAATACAGTG
>NW_024583103.1:36836-38070 GCF_018398535.1 Haplochromis burtoni | reverse complement strand
ATTGAATTATTAAATTACTACTTGTAATATATTGTCGATGGAAATTTCTTTTACGCTTATATATTGATCACATGTTCTGACAATAGTATATATATATATATATATTAGTTGTGCATTAAGGATAGCATAATTGTCATGGTTCTGGGTCAGTTTCGACCCAGCATTTTGAGTTCCTTATTTTTTGGTTTATTTTTCATTTGGAGTGTTTTGGGGTTTCTCTGGTGTTTTGATTTTATGTAATTATCTCTTCTGAAGAAAAAGAGATATTTGTAACCAACGTGACATCATGAGATTTAAGAGAAACAAAACAATAAACAAAATGACTAGCCATAAAGATCATGGGGCCCTCTGTTTTATGAAATATTTTCACCATTTTCACCATTATTACTGTTTTACTTCATCATAAAAGTACCACGTATTTAGTTGCATCACTTTGACATTTCAGAAAATACAGATGTCTGGAAAAAATTATTATTTGTCGAAATTATCCAAGAAGACTACTAGTATCATACATTTGGATAATTTTTAAAATAAAATACCAGAGCATGTCATTTTGAATTCATTGTAAAACAGCATATTCAGTATATAAACAGCATTTCTTGTTAATAGTCATAGTTGTTTTACCTGACAATATTATTTATTTATTATTATTCATCTAAACACATTCAACCTAAAATCCGTTTTCTAGAATGTTTCACGGCACTGGGTCTGGTGACCCTGTGTTTGTGTTTTTGATTTAAATTGTTTTCTTTGAATAATTGTTTTCTGTTTGTGTTGTATTTAGTTTCGGGTTTGCTGTTCTGTTTCTGTGTCTCCCCTGTGATCCTGTTGTCGTCTCGCTAGTGAAGGTTTTGTTCTGTAGTCTTTTTATATCATTATTTCTCTCTGTGTTGTATGCTTGTCTTTGTTCTCGGTCACTACACCTCTGTGTTCCAGTTATTTTTGTCTCTGTACTTCATGTTTCCTCTGTTCCCAAGTCTTCCATGTTTCCACGTCTCAGTGTCTAGTCTGTGTCTTTATGAATGTCATGCTTTCTGTTTTATTTTGATAGTCACTGTCCCATGTGCAGTGTATCTAGTTTTGCTTTTCCCTTGTCTCACTATAGCTGTGTTCCAATCCAGCGACCGCACGCTCTGTAGTACGTAGTTGGGCTTCATTTCTGTACTGAGCAGTCATTATTAAGATTAGTTAGTAAATAACAATTAGCTTATGTTGTTCATGAGACTAAAGTCAT
>NW_024583103.1:33418-35096 GCF_018398535.1 Haplochromis burtoni | reverse complement strand
ACATAGCACCCTGGCCAACCCCTATTAAAAGGGAGTTGCCTGAGGTAATAAAGCATGGATGACAGTTTCCAAGTCACGCCTGAAAAGAAAAGGCTTAACCTTCAACAGACGTCTGAGGTGATAGAATGAAGATTTCACCACCCCATTAACATGACCATCGATTTTTACCGCAAGATATGTAACCAAGCTCTTCAGGTAAGGAGTGAGAGCAGCAAAGTCAACTTCTGGAGTACCAGAGGAACAACTGGGACCGAATTTTACGTTCATTAAAATTTTAAAAATTTAGAGTCATCCATGATCTAACATCACTAAAACAATCAAGCAGGAGTCCAATCAAGGAGCTATCAGAGTGACTAAAAGGTAGATAAAGCTGGCAATCAGGAGCATATAGACGAAATGAAATTTTGAAGATCGCACCTAGTGGCAGGAGATGCAATGAAAACAGTAATGGCGCAAGAATAGATCCCTGTGGTACACCACATGGCAGATGGCCCACAGAGGATGAAGCCGAACCTAATATAACACAAAAGCTCCTGTTAGAGAGATATGATTTTATTATTTTAAGCTGGAAATTTCTACACAACACTGTAGTCAGGAGATCAGCAGGTCATGATCCACTGTGTCATATCCAGCAAAACAAGCAATACATGTTTACCACAGTACGTTGCTAACAAAATGTCATTTATAACCCTTATAAGAGCTTTCTTCATGCTGTGAAATGGCTTAAAGCCAGCCTGATGACTTTCTTAAGTCATGCTACAATCCCTTGATTAGCAAAGAAATGTCAAATATGTGGGGGTAAAGACTTCATAATTAAACTGAAAGATGTTTCTTTAGATGCCCAAATTAAACCTTGAAGCAAAAATGTAGCACTTATTTTACAGGACACCATCACAGAACCTTCATTTTTGATAAATGAACAAGCAGTGATATAGTTAAATTATTAAAATAATCTCGACTCAAAACAGTCTTACTGTCAGGCTATCTGAGTTGGTTAGGATGGCATGTACCACTAAGACTGCTCAGATGAGTCTGAGCAATCTTTTGCAGGATCTTACTCAGAAAAGGACGCTTAGAGATGGGTCTGAAGTTTGTCATAATTTAAGTGTCTGAGCCTGGTTTCTTAAGTAAAAGATGGGCATTCTTAAACTCCTTTGGTACTTGACCAGACAAGAGGCTGGTATTGATTAAGAGCTTCCAGAGAGAAGTGCAGCCCGTCATTTTTCACATCATCTAGTCTTTATGGACAATGTTGCTGACTCTAGTCGAGTAAAACCAGTTAGCCAAGGACTGGTCTTGGGTTTACACTGTAAAGTCCAGATGATCCATCTGAGGTGGACGACTCAGACGACGGGACAAAAGTTGGTCAAACAGTGTAGAAAAATGCTCAGCAGTATCTGAACTGAAGGCACGATAGTGTGGGACAGGTGCAACCTGTTTAATCACAGGACTAAGAGGAACAATGTCAAATAAAATGGGCTTATGGTCAGAGAATACAGTATCCTCGACATGTAAGTTACAGACACATAACTCATATGATAGCACAGTCCAATGTGTGACCTTGTTCTTGAGTGGCACCCTTAACAGATTGAACAAGATTAAGAGTTCACTAAGTCCATTAAGTCCTTAGCCAGGGGCTTCCCTGGGCAACAGCCGTGAATCCAGGATCTGGTCATAC
>NW_024583103.1:30963-32631 GCF_018398535.1 Haplochromis burtoni | reverse complement strand
TGATTAAAACACTCAAAATTCAATGAACAAGGTGATCATCACTTCAAGTGCATGTTCAAGTGCATAGTGTGGAGGATATCATTAGGCATCAGGTGTAAAACACAATATTTATCAGTGCTTTAAGTTGTGTTGACCCAAAGACGACAGGAAGGGAAGAGAAACAAAGTCATGCCTGCATTACATGTGTTTGTGCTAAAAAGAAAAAAAATTCCAGATAAAGTTCAAAACAAGAACGTATGAAAGGCTTGCAGTGCTAGTCAATAGATTCTCCTTCAAAAAAAAAAAATGTTTAGCTTTTCTTCTTTATAAACTTCTACACCTTATAACTGTACTTCTCTGAAGCAAGAGTGAGGACAAAAAGTCACTTGTGGAGAAAAGAAAAATATTAAAACGGCTTAATTACTAATGTAGTTTCTAGGAGAAAGGGAGTGATTCTGGATATGCGCTTTTTTTTTTTAAATCATCTCATTTCTAATATGGGCAAAGCCTAAGACTGTGATTCTATAACCCACGGGTGTCAAGCTCCAGTCCTCGAGGGCCAGTGTCCTGAAACTATTTAACTTGTCCTCACCGTGACAGACCAAATAAAATTATTAGGTCATTAGCAAGACTCTAAAGTACTTGACTGCATGCTGAAGTGGCAATTCAGCCATTTAATTCATGTGTGTTGGATTATGGACACATCAAAAAGTTGCAGTACACCGACTCTCAAGGAATCAAGCTTGACACAGCGGCTGTTAGACTGACATCCACTTAACCACAGCTAAAAAAAAATTTAGAGCAAACTTACCGCAAAATGTTTCCTCAGGTTAGATGTTGAGTTTTTGTACGCTGAAATGTCACTTTGCTCTGGCTCACACAGAAGACATCGCATTATATAGCTGTCCTTTTGTACTCCTTTAAAGCGAAACATGCTTTGCATATGTGGCCAAGGGTGTTTGTCCTGCTCAGTGTTAGCGGAGACGGTTGCTTCTGCCATTTTTTTATGTGTTTCTTCTATCCATCTTTGTAAGTTTGAAAGGCTTGGGCTGCTCGGCCCGCCATTTTATATCTGGTCATGTGACTGCATGGCTACGTCTGATTGGTGAAAGAGTTACCGGTAGCTCCAGTGGTGGCATGATCCATTATTAGTAGTATTATCCAATATGTGAAATCAATTATTTTTTAAAAAGTAACAAGTCAAATAAGACAAGACTTTTTATGCTAATCTCAATGTTTTCTCCCACACTACAACCCACAGTAACTAATCCATGCCCTTCTTTTGTGGACTATAACCCCCTTTATGTTGTTTGTTTATGCTGCTAATGGATGACTGCCAATAAAGGTTCATTTGGTTTGGCCCCTTAAACACACACAACCTTTCCAAACCTGAAGTCGTATCCATATTTCTGAGGTCGTTTCACTGATAACAGTCAGCTGTTACTAGACCTGAGAGTAGAAATCAGTAAAGATGGCAAACGTTTCGCTCTCCTGTTAATCACCAGTAGCTCCCTATGGCCTGTCTACCACTTAATCTTTTAATTTGATGAAAGCTTTGTCTAGACTTCACCAAGAACAGGATGGAAACTGGATCAATTTAACAGTATGCAAACAGATTTTTTTTTGCTTAATGCTTAGTCTGGAACTGGATTTTAGTCAAAATTCATAAAACAAATGGTTTATTCATTT
>NW_024583103.1:27554-28632 GCF_018398535.1 Haplochromis burtoni | reverse complement strand
GGCATCTGGAGAGAACCCAGATTTTAGCGATCAAAACAAATATGTGTTTGGAGGGTGTTATAACTAAGTTACCAATTTACATGATGAGCCTAAAGTAAGAATTTCAGGAAGATGTTGCTTTTTTAATCTGGACAGATTAGGCTGTAACTTAACCTCGTGATGAACCAAACAACGATGTGCAGTAATGCGAATAAGGTTAAACAAGGAAAAATTCAAGGTATAGCAGAGATTTATTCAGAGATTGTGGTGTGTGTTGCTTGGCAGACCGTTTACTGTCTTTTTACCATGACTGTGCCAAATTATTACAACAGTAGAATTAAACGTCTGTTTTTCTTGGTTTACTGCATCATAGCTTAAGATAGATTAACACAACTCTGAATTTGGGTTGCTGTGAAAGGAGCTGTTAATGAAGCTGGTTTTTACAGGATGTGTAGCAGAAGTGTAATGAAGCAAAACTAAGCTTTTTAATTTTGAGATTTAAAAAAAAATATTAACCATTCTATAATGGTAAATTGGCTGTATTTGTATAGCGCTTTTACTTAGTCCCTATGGACCCCCAGCACAGGCATCCAGTATCCGTAGTTTCAGGTGCTGCACATCTCGAATCTTCACACCATAGACAATTGCCTTCAGATGTCCCCCAAGATTTAATGTCTGATGAAGAATGGACCTACTATTGTTGTACTCCATATACCACACCAAACCATCACTTTTGGTGTTCCAACAGTCTTGGAGGGATCCATCCAATGTGGGTTAGTGTCAGACCAATAGCGGTGGTTTTGTTTGTTAACTTCATCATTCACATAAAAGTTTGCCTCATCACTGAACAAAATCTTCTGCATGAACTGAGGGTCCTGTTCCAATTTTTGTTTTGCCCAATCTGCAAATTCTGTGCGTCTATCTGAGTCATCCTCGTTGAGATGCTGCAGTAGCTGGAGTTTGTAAGGGTGCCATTTGTGAGTAGCTAATATCTGCCGAAGGGATGTTCGACTAATGCCACTTTCCAGTGACATGCGGCGAGTGCTACGCTGTGGGCTCTTGCTGAATGAAGCTAGGACAGCCACTGATGTTTCTTCAT
>NW_024583103.1:22932-27165 GCF_018398535.1 Haplochromis burtoni | reverse complement strand
CAAACAGGACTTTAATATCACCAACCATTCCCATGTTATTACGGTGTATCCATATAAATGGCCCACCCTGTAGTATAATAATAAATACATACATCCTCTGCATGTGGTCATAAACAACCAGAGGAGTCTGCTCAGAGACAGGTTGCTTCTAATTTCTATTGGGAGCTCCAGTAGATTTCTTAGCAGCTGAGCTGCTGCTTTTTGTGGATGTACACAACTGAATTCATAAGATCTAAGCAGATGCTTTGAGTTGTTCTGGCTGATTTCCAACACTGACAGTAGACTGTTTATGCTGTGTTTTCTAGATGGTATAAAATTTATATAAAGGTGGAATTCAGTGAATAAATCTGGGCATCATCAACTAAAATTTATATGAATCTCTGCTACACTTGATGTAACCCAACTCTGACCATGAAACCACAGCCACTGTGCTCCAGGCACACACTGTCCAGGCACACACTGTAAAACACTGGTTTCTTTATAATCAGGTTAATTTTGTAGCAGAAGTGTTTTCTCTGTGATATTTAAAAGGTAAAAAATGAAAAAGGAATCAAAGGTAGGCAGAGATTTTTATATCCAGACTTGTCTTTATTCACCTTACTTTTGGGATACAGATTGGAGCCAAAAGGTTCTATATCCCCCAAAGGGGGAACTTTTCTAAACAAGAACAGTGTTGTTTGATGCTTCTTTTATGGTTGGTGAAACATTACATTTTGTATTACATACATCAGGTAAATTGATTTGCTTTCTGGTCACAAGTACACTTCATCATCCTCAAATTAGAGAAATACATGGAATTAAAGTGGAATAATGTGAGGGGATTGTTGGCTTGGTAAATAAAATAATATTGAGAGGGGCTGAAAAAAGTTCAACAATAAATCTTATTTTATTTTGGTTGAAGCGATGGGTGATGGGTGAGTAAGAAGAAGAAGAGCTGGTGTTTGGCTGGAGGCTGAACTACTCCCACTGGAGGTTGACTTATGAACTTCAATCTGCAGGTGGGCTGGGACCAGTCTGGATAAGTTTTAGGCTGTGTTCAGATTAAACCGAGAGCCTCCTTCACAGCTCTGATTACATTCGAGGCTACAACTGCAGCCTTAATCTCACCTCCACCCAATTGGTTCAGCATGCACAACAAAGTGAAGCCACAAAAGGGCAGGAAGCTTACCACACAAGAAACAGATCTTTCAGATAGGATGTATCTGCAATAAAAGTGGCTGGAGAGGTAGTCAGAGACAAAGGAATGTCTTGATCCTGTACTTGTACACCTCCAGGACACTGTGGCGTGCAGCTCGGATCACAGCTGACCTTCTCACCCTGGACACAGTCTGTTTGACCTGCTCCCCTCAGGCACGAGGCTCCGGACCAGAACCTCTCACCAAGAGCAGTTTCTTCCCCTCTGCTGTTGGACTCATGAGCAATAACCATAAGACTGTTCCCACCACAAACATATGAACTATATATTTTGTTCTCTGCATCTGTTCCATTTTTGCACTGATCACCTGCGTTTATGTATATATCAATCTGCTTTTCTTATTTTTGTTTTGTTTCTTTTTTGTTTCTCTTATAGTATGGTTCACACTAAGTACCGCAGCAATTTCCTAATGTTGTAAATCTGCTCAACATCTGGCAATAAACCCTTTTCTGATTCTGATTACTACTTGACTTTTAGTCACAGCACATCTTCATTTGTCACAGTCAGCGTTTGTAGTCAAAACAGAAGATTTTCTCAGGATATTGTTAATGTTATATAGTATGACGACCTTCTTACCATGATAAACACAGTGTATGTTCTACAATTTAGAAAGTAGCTAACACAGGACTGATATATCAGCTGTTTTGTTTAGGTTACATGGAATTTATCCTCACAGCTACCAAGTACCAGTAAGCAATATGACTAAAGAATTATTACTTCAGTCATGTTTAGAAGGTAAAACATTTATAAATAATCAAAGGTATACAGAGATATTCATAGAATTATCACTTTATTTACTCCAGCACATAATGGAGCACCACCCTTACATTTTTAAGATCATCCTCATTAGAAGTGAACAGCAGCGAATTATCACTCAAATACATTCTTCTGTAGAATGTGCAGGATGATTGGTTTTAATACTTAATAGATATATTACTGAAGTAGAAGCAGTGCGCTGGAGGGTGTTATGAAGGATTTTGAAAATTCTCCTTATCCTTCAAATCAAGCCATACTTCTTGGACACAGCCTGAACCACAATAATGACCATAGCCTTAGCTCTGACCTTAACTGCAGTCCCAGCTTGTGGTCACAGCAATAGCCAAAATGACCTTGCTTTGTTCCAACTTCCAACTGAGAAACCTGCAAAAAGAGAGAAAAAAAATGAGAATATGAAATCAAATCACACCTGAATCATCATCTCTACAAAATCACCTGATTCATCATCTGTAAAAACTCTTTGACCATTGACCTTACATCATGGCTAGCTGTGGCAGGCAGGAATAGAAAGCAGACTCCCGGAAACAGGACATGACCTCAAAAAACAGCTTTATTTGCTATATGGTGATACAAAACAAAACTAGACTGGGGAGAATATAAACTGAGGGACGGCACAACGATGAGCAGGGGAAGACAGAGAAACTAAACACAAGAGGTGAACAGGACCAAGAGAAAACAGCTGGGAGACACGACTGACACTGATTACACAGACGAGATGGGGGAGAGCAAACAGAACTTTACACACACAGCCCGAAGACTACCAAAGTAAAACAGGAAGTACACTGAACTTTACAGACACAGGCCGTGTCTCAATATGTGTACTTGTGTGTACTTGCAGTCTCGTGGACTTGTGATACGTCCTCAGTTGGAGACCAAGTACTGGTTCAATTCAAAGGACGCTTCAAGCAGAGAACGCGAAAAATTCCCGGTTAAACTCTACTACGCACATAATTATTAAAATAAACCTCAGCTGCAACCATTTAGGGAATAATTCTTGTCTTTAGTGTCATCCCTGGTTTCTAATTGAATAATAATAAAATAAAAACTGTCCCACAAGTCACCTGTTCAGGTTCATTTGATGATTAAAAAGCCTCGCCCTGCGTTATATAAATAAGAAAACAGTACAAAAGTGCAAAAAGCATCTGATACTGTGGAGACCTCACCTGGTGAAGCTCTGACACACCAGCTATTGTAGGATCCAGGATGAAGGACATTAGGAAAATGAAGCAAAATAAGCAGTCTCGTTTGTTTATTAATGGTTTACTGATAAGGTATATACAACTCGCTCTTTATATTTGATTTATATAGAACAACAAGAAAAGACAATAACCCGACGGACCAGATGCAGGAATCCAAAACATGCTAGTTGTGTTTTATCATGATTCATTTAATACTGGTGACGGATTTTTAGACTAACAGTTAGGCTAATCTCTCATCTTTTTTTTCCTCACAAAACCAACAGATTCTCCACTTCTTTTAAGTGTCTCCCAGTGCAGTTCTTCGCACATTTTATTTCCTGCAACTGGTCCGTCAGGTTATTGTCTCCCCAGAAACACTTCCCTTGTGCTTTTGGAAATCTGTTTTTTCCTATTTCCGTTGTCGGTTTTCCTATTTCCGTTGTGTTTTGTGTGCTTTTGCAGCGTTTTTCTTATTGCTGGTGTTTTCTTAAGTTGCAGTCTGTTTGGCCTCTCAGGGCCACAGTATTGGGCCTCTTAAAGAGGTCATGTCTCTGTGAATGGCTGCGTCCCAATCCAGCAACCACACACTTCGGAGTACGTATTTTGAGACCTATCACGTCACAGCGACGCGACGATGGCTGTCCCAATCCGAAGTGTACTCCAAATGCGCAGTCAATTTCCCCAGATTTGAATTACACTTCGTGGTCCCATATATCCCACAATTCATAGCGCGGCGGTGGGTGTGGATAATTTTGCTGAAAAAAGCGGCAGACGGCTGAAGCGGGGCGGCTGAAGAGTAAACTTTCAAAAGTAAGTACTGAATATTAGAATAGAATAGAATAGAATAGAATTCAACTTTATTGTCATTGCACATGCACAGGTACAGGGCAACGAAATGCAGTTTGCATCCATCCCGAAGTGCTTTAGTGATATAGATATATTACAATATATATTAGCAATAATATAGATATGTGAGTATATTACAGAAATGGGTCTATTATGGAATGTTATAATGTACACGGTATGAAGTATGTTATGAATATTCTATAACTATAAGTATGTACAGGCTGTAGTGAGTACAAG
>NW_024583103.1:21164-22543 GCF_018398535.1 Haplochromis burtoni | reverse complement strand
GTGGAGGGAACCTGTTACACCTGAGAACACTGACTGCAAGATGCCATATAATAATTGATAACCTTAAATTGGGCCAACTTTACAGGCTATGCAACTAATTTTGTGCTAAACCGTCTCCTTCAATCCAAAGCAACATGCATAATTGTTTGCAAAGATAAATTTAGCCCTAATTACTACATTATGAGACAAACTCTGTGACTACAGAATTTCTTGAGGATGTCTTCATTTATTTTGCTATTTTCTAGTGACATCATCTGTTAAAGATAACTGCACAAGCTTGTGAATGATCTCTTTTTAGTCGCAGTGACGTGAGGGAAATCTCTCTAACTCACATCAGCCCATCTGCTCTGGACTTTGTTTGTACTCATATGTGACGTCTGTCATGCCAGCATGAAATGTGATGAGTGAGTGATTTTAAAAATCTGAGTGTGTTTGTGGCCTAAATTCACTGGATGTTTCATAACTCGTCTGAAGAATTACAGTAAGAAGGTCAGGTTTCCTGTCACTGCTTTTAAAAAAAACCCACAAAGCAGCTAGACCCGAGGAAGTCGGTGGGTGTGACTGCTCACATCTCTGCTCACGGCACAATGGGTCAAATGTCTCTACGACTCCTCTGTAAGTACGAAAAGCTTTATTTACCTACATTTACAGCTTGATGAAAAAGAGCGGCACAATTAAATAAAATTTGACTCACAGAAAGTTTCTAAATTAAACTTTTGCTTCATTAAACGGTTTAAAAATACGGTTTAAGTAAGTGTTGAATTACTTTCTCACCTCCATCTATAACCTACATCCTGTCCCTGAAAAACACTTTCTGTTTGTCACTGCTGCACTTTTTTTGCTTGACATTTGGAGTTTGAAGCAAAACTTCACTGAAGCTCACTGAAACTTTGCCTCTCTTTGCAGTTCTGACCTCACTGATCTGCTGCACAACAAACCAAGGTTGGTGAACCTGTTATAGGACAAACTGACGTTGAAAGGTTAAAGGTGAAACGGGAAGTTTTTGGTGCTGAATATTGTGCTGTTCTAAAACAAAATCAAGTCACAACAGAATGAAGTGGATCCAATAATGAGCAGAATAACCTGCAGAATGAAATACATTTATCAGCACTTCTTCATAATCAGCACCCTGAATTCAACAGAAATACCCAAAAATTATGGTAAAAGTTTGAAAAAAGAAACAAAAAATCCTCTTTAGTTTCATTAAGACAGACCTTCAGAATTATATCTGCACAGCCAGCAGCTGGTTAACTAAACCTGCAAGCATCTGTCAGGCTTAAATACATAAAATATGTTAACTGGGTCGTGTTTTGCCATCTGATAAACCTTCCAACTCATTAATCCATTGCTACACTCTTGTATTGTTTTTTTCTTCTGCA
>NW_024583103.1:18959-20194 GCF_018398535.1 Haplochromis burtoni | reverse complement strand
CCTGAGGAGCTTCACCAAGGTTCCATGTTTTTGGCATTTGCAGATAATAGCTTTCTCTCTGGTTCACTGGAGTCCCACAGCTTCAGAAATTGCTTTATAACCTTTTCCAAACTGAGAGATTTCAATTGCTTTGTTTTTCATTTGCTCCTGAATTTCCTTGGATCCTGGCATAATGTCTGGCTTTTGAGGATCTTGTGATCTACTCCATTTTGCAGGCAGGTGCTACTTAAATTATTTCTTTATCTAAAAAAGTTTGGCGGTAATCAGGGTTCCCAAAGATATGATACACCACAATTAACTTTTCACACAGACCATGTAGGTTTAGATTTTTTATCCTCTTAATAATAAACACCTTCATTTAGAAACTGTATTGTCTCTTTACTTGTGTTGTTTTTGTCTAATGTTTAAATTTGTGTGAAAAAAGTGTGACAAAATATATGAACTCAGGAAGGCAGTAAACACTTTTTCAAGCCATTGTACATATAATTTTTATTTATTTACTTATTATATTATTGGGATTTCCATCATTATTATCAGAGTTACGGGTCTTTGAAGGACATTGAGCTGAGCGGGAAATTGGCACTTTTTGAGTCACCTTATCTTTACTGAATGTTTGAGTCTCCATAACATTTAAGTAAAGAAGACAATCTTAAGATCTTTTGGGGATAAAAAAAATCTTTAAATTCTGTTAAAACTGCACATACTCCAAGTGAATTTCAGCCCACTCTTATACTATTCTGGGGATCTGTGACTCTGAAATATATAAACTTCATAGTATGTGGTTCAAACATTGCAATGGCTTCAAATAGTTACTGTTAAAGTTATTGGTTATTTTTGTTTTTTTAATCAGCTGATCCTGAACTTTTTTCAGATTTGACTTATGGAATGATTAGATTAGATTAGATTAGATAGAACTTTATTAATCCCTTGGGTGGGTTCCTCTGGGAAATTCGATCCCACAGCCATTCTTCTAAGTTAGCCCTCTGCTACTTTCATGCTCTTATTGTGTACTTAGATATGGGGGGAAGTGTGTATCACTCTTTAGCCCTTAAAGTTGGTACCTGTGGATCAGAGTGTGGAGTTAGTGTTGATGAAGCTGTGTGTAAATGGATGAAATGCTGTAGTTTGTCTTTGTGTTGAGGTGGATCAGTGATCCTGCAGAGTCCTGTCCTCCCTGTGATGGAGGGAGATGACGTCACTCTGCTCTGTAAAACAAAGACCACTCCCTCCAACCT
>NW_024583103.1:17144-18727 GCF_018398535.1 Haplochromis burtoni | reverse complement strand
AACTTGTGTTCATACTGATATGGTACCTCATGGTGTTCTGTCCGTACTTCATCTCCACTCTCCTCTTGGTTTCTTTATATCGACACAGAACCACAGGTGAATCGTTCATTGATCAGTCAATATGCTGACAATTAACTCATCTCTCTCTGAACTCTTCATGTGTGTATTCTGTTTTTATTTTATTTATAAAAACATATATATTATATTATTTATATTCTACTTTTCTGACTGCAGGTCAGATGCTAAAGTCTCATGCCCAGCCTAAGCATGGATTTGACAACAATTATGATGATGGCATCCATGCTGTCACCACAGAGCATCACTTTTGATCTTCTGCACTAAAATGTGTTTCTAAAAAGAGACTTGACCTTTAGATAGAGCTAAAGATCAAGTCTCTTTTTAGAGTCACATTTTAGTCCAGCTAAGGGTTACTAGAGCCTATCCCAGCTGCCACAGAGTGAGAGGTGGAGTACAACCTGAACAGTTTGCCAATCTTTTGCAGGGCTAACAATGAGAAACAGACAACCATTTACAAATGGAATTTTGAATAAATAGTTAACCTAACCCCACTAACTGCATGTCTTTGGACTGTGGGAGGAGCAGGAGTACCTGGAGAGAAACTCCAAAAAAACAACAACCACAACACAGATGGCATATTTGAACCCACGACCTTCTTGCTGTGAGGGAACAGTGCTAACCACTGCAGTACCTTTAAATTGAAAGCTTTTACTTTGTGCATTGTATTTGTATTAGTTTTTATGTTTAGTTTAGTTTAGTTTTAGTTTTTTATTTATTTATCTTTTTTTCAACCTTTTGTAGTCTTTTGAATCCTGTATTGGTTCATTTTGTTGTTCTTTCATATCATTGTTGTAGTTTCAGCTCTAAATACATTTTTATTACATCATTAAGTGCGAAATAAAAATATATATTTGTATGTTTCTGTAGTTATTGTCATTACTTTATTCACTATTTCTATTCTTTTTTTCTCTTAATAAATTTTCTTCGGACTAGGTAGTGTGTCTTTACAATATGTATTTATCCCACATTTTATTCGATTTCTTTTTAAATTTTACAGTTTTATGCAGCTAAAATTGAAAATGATAAAGAAATTGCAATACATTGATTAAAAAAACTTTGAAGATCATTTTACGTCATTTTCATATAATGATGTCTCGTTTTTTTTACGTTCTCACTGATTAAAGCTTATTACGGCTTCTGTAAAAACATCGAC
Organism: Haplochromis burtoni; assembly: GCF_018398535.1. Lineage (NCBI taxonomy): Eukaryota > Metazoa > Chordata > Actinopteri > Cichliformes > Cichlidae > Haplochromis > Haplochromis burtoni. Next base: position 17,496 of record NW_024583103.1, on the reverse strand, counting down.
GCACAAAAGAGGACGGCTGAGGTGACCCGGGAACTTTTGTGACGGTCTCTGTTTCTAGTGGGAGAAAATGAAACGGGCACCAAAACCGGAAACGCTCTCAGATTGTAAACAATGCTGCGAGTGACTAAGTATTTGATATAAACATTAAAGCAGTGGTTGCGGTGATGAGCAGAAACACAGCGGACCGTTTGGCTGACATGTCTAAAGCCGAGGAACTGCGGGAGTTTGTTACAGAGAAGCTTGCCGCCGCCTCCCGGGAGATCTTAGCGGCTGTGGACAGACTGGTGGCCGGGTACGAGGAGGAGGCTTCGGGCTTCAGACAGGAGATCGACCGGCAGAAGAGACAGCTGGA
>NW_024583103.1:8267-17119 GCF_018398535.1 Haplochromis burtoni | reverse complement strand
GTACAGCGGTGGTACATGAGCAATGAGGCTCTTGGTCAACCGGTGGAGTACAACAGTAAGTAAAAAGGTAGGTGCTCTTGCCAGAGCTGACATATCGAAGCAACAGAGGAGAGATTGCGAGAGACGTCTGCTCATTGACAAAGAATGAACAGAGCGTGGATAGACGTACTCTCTAGCGCACAATAAAACTTGAGAAGAACATATTTTAATATCTGTAGGTCAGGTTAGTGAGATCTGAAAAAAAGAAAAGTCAAGCAAAGCCCGCAAGGCGTAGGCCACTCTCTCGTTCACTATCCATGGATTTACCATTATTTAAGCGGTGCGCTGTGTGCTACATTTATTCTACGTCAATTATGCGCATCAAATTCTAGGCCCTTAGACTATTGTAATTCTAGTCTAGCCTGTTCGTTAAACGCGTACTATATAGTTATAGACATACTCTTCATGGGGCGATCTAAGAGGGAGGGGACTGGGAGTGCCACTTATTCTCTGCTCTCACCATCCGATGGTCAAAGATTCGCGCGTCACTAGTGCTCGGTCTAACTAGGATTATGAGCCGCGCGAGTGTTATGCTCCATTTGTTTGAGTTGTCTCCGGGCTCGGCTGACTGACCGCTGGACAGAGACAGCGGCACCCGCGCGATTGACACCTAAGGCCAAAGAAACGCAACCACATTACACATCATTGGACTAACGATCGCACTCCACACCTATAGCGTGATGTTTGTAGGATATGGTTAGTGAGCGCAGAATACGTTTGCGCGCGAACAAAGATATGCGAGTCCTACATGCACGCGTCCACTACGTTGAGAAACGATTTGCCGCTCACAGACCTAATCACCTACTATGAGGTGCAACACAGAAAGGTGCGGCTTGAGGCAGTGGAGTCCTTTCCTTGATAGTACTTGTGTTTGTCGACGTAAACCAGCAGCTAACCACGTAGCACGTCGACTTTTGTCTGTATTGACGCCCAATGCATTTAAATTGTTCATTTTTCCATTTCTTTATTCTGCTTGAGTTTTTGTCAATCAGAGCTTACTTTTGTACCATATTGTAGTCCGAGGTTATTGTATGAACAGTCTTTCCTGGCAAACACGCTTGTTTAATTGTGTTTGCACACTTAGTTGTTAGGTCAATCACTCAATCTAACGTCCTTTAGCACTTTGTAAAATTGATAGTTACATAGAGAATCTTGCCAGACACTAAAATAGACTATAACAATATATGTAAATAAGTCTGGTAGCACTGTTGTTGGTATTATTGCAATAATCTATTAAAACAATGCATGAGAATAACTATGGTATAGACAACACACAAATTATCTAATAAAGATGTATGTAAGTCTAAGATTTATAAGATGTAATAAACCTTCAATACATAGTCTCCTCGCGCACACTGTTTGTTTCAAGTTAGTCACAGACACTAAGAAAGTGGACAAAGAGATACAGTTGGGCAATCAGTGCGCGCCGCTGCAGCGCATTCCTGTGCACTAGATACACCATGGACATTCCGCGCTCAGTGGGCCAGACTATTGCCAGTACTATCAACTTAGTACGGCTGCCCTACACCTAGTGTGTGAATGTCGAGAAGTGAAATTAGTAAATTATATAACGGCTATAATTTTGAGTCATAAAGCGCTTTGCTATCGGAGTATCCATTGTAAGCCACAACTGTCGAAGCTATGCATTACCTTAATGATGTAGGTGCTAAACTATCACAGTTTAAAATTATTAATTTAATATTATGAGTTAATAAAAGAATCTAAATAGATTTAACAATTTTATATATCTCGCGAACTTAGATGTCTAATATGATGGACTCACTTCACTATCATTTTATGTTTTCATTGTAATTCATATACTCTTCACACATGAGATTCAAGGAGTATATGCCATGAGCAGTGCAGCTTTCAGATATCAACTGTTGCGAACTGATGTAAATGACGAGGGGTCTGAAGTATAAGAAAATAGTAAGATATGTCTACTACTTCCGTGGATGAATTTGGCTGCGTCGCCCAGAACTGAGGACAATTAAACCGGTCCACCCAAAGGTGTGAGAAATGAACGCATCCCTTAACCTGTATGAGTTGGATGACAATTATACCAATATAAATCAATGTAGTCAGAGCTCATGGTAATCAGGTACATGAGTTTCTCTGAGATTTTCACGAGTTACACCTCGAATTGCGGAATAGAGTGGAACTCCCTGGACTTATAGGATACCATTATTCGATCACCCAAACCACACAATCTAGTTGTGTGGAGACTGTATGGAATATCATGGAAACGAAAGAATCACTTCATTCTAGACCTATGTATGACTTCTAGTTCACACCACATATATGAACCCATTTTATCGGATCCAAAAACGCATTCCGACACGCAGCGCGCAAACATCACAGTCCAAATGTACAACGCCACCACAATAATGTCTGTCTATGAAAGCTGTTGACAAATCAAATCTAGTGTAAATTAGTCTTACCTCAGACCAGCACTGTCATTATACCCAACAAACGATTAATTACAAATCAGTTTAGATCACTATAGACTACTGACACATCTCCCATCTATCTGAGCACACGCAAACAATATTACATGATTGGGCTCGCTCCTACAGACTAATAGATAGGATGCAAGGCACATAAAGGCCATTTTATAATATAAAGACAAATACAAAATCGCGCTGAATGTCTCTCTCTCAAAACAATGTCTTAACCTTGCATACATTACATCGCGCTCTTCTAGAACAGTATTAGATTATTTCAATATACAAGATGGACACTCTGAGACGAAGAGCAAAAAGATCCACCTACACACGGCAGATGTTGTACACATTTCACTGCGGACAATCATAAGTATCCAGTCATTTCTGTATAAATGTTCTTATTTTATGACGTTCTGGCTTATTATTTACAGTTTGTTGACACCTCTTAATTCTCTTCTCTAGCGTAAGAGATTATGGCAGATCGATCACTCTCTCGGTAATGCAGAACTACTTCTATTACTGCGATACACACATGTCGCTCTATCCGTAATTCTCTATGAGATACACTTTGTTGAATAGCGCGCGCATCGATGCGAAGGTGTTGAGCACATAAAAGCTAAGTCATCTGATTTACCTATGCATCAGTCTCCTTGAGTGGTGACTGTAAGTAGCTCCTCACACCTTGTCTTTGAGATGTGGAAATAGTACCAGTCCTGAAGACTCCTGAAGTGTCCGCCTCTGAACTATTCTTTATAAAACACGGAGAGATGAAGTTTAGAAGGGAGAGAGAACAGAGAGAAAGTCCAGTCCTGAAGCCTGAAGTGTCCGCGGGGACAGAAGGAGGCGGACTTCCTGAACCTGCTAAGATCCACCTGCCCGCAGCTGGCCGGAGACAACAAACCTTTTGACATCTTAACGTTGGACAAGAAGCGTAAATTACAACCTCTGAAACTGGAGACGCTGACGCCAGAGGAGATCCACAGAAGCATTATGGGATGGGGGCGGTCTACGGTCTACATTCGACTGAAGGTAGTTTAGACTCTGTAACCTTTGAGGTGGAACAGCACTTTTTTTTATTAAGCAGTATTTCTTTTACGTTGTTAGCGCTGAGTGTTTGTTTTTGTTTTTGTTTTTTGTTTTTCAGACTCAAGAGGTGCATCAGCCCAGAGAAGAAGACCTTCATCGTCTTCAAACTGAAAACATGAACTCTGTTGTCTTAACTAATGATGAGACCAGACAACAGACGAGGTAACTCACAAAAAAGCATCGCCTAGTGATGTAAAATATCTGGACAGTCAACACATGTTTTGGATGTTACGGATCGGCTCGTGATTGTTGCTCCAGTTCATCCCATTCGTGTTGGATTAGGTTGAGTTTACGACACAGCCACACCAAACTGGAAAAATATTTTATTAAGGTTCTGGTTTTGTAAATTTGGAGATTATCATGTTTCAATCTGGAAAGTGAGACGTCCCAAACATGTGTCAGTGAGGCGTTATGTGAGTAGTGAGGCATGAAATATAACCAAAGAAATGCAAATGGAGTACCAAATTGGTGGATTTGAAGGTTTCTTGGATGCTAAAATCCAGTCATCTGGAACCCATTTTCTAGTATGCTGACTTAGTCACTGGAGCAAGTGTCAATTTTTGGGGGTATCATTGAATAGCCGGCAGATATCCAAGCTAGGGCTTCCTGTTTTGTTCACCAGCCAGCCTTTACAAGCACAAAGTCATTGTCAGCTGATGACCATTAGGGGCTTTTGGTGACCCTTTGTGTCCAGTGATTATTTAGTCCAATCAAAATTTAGGCTCAGCTGGGAAAACAATGGGATAAGCCTGGCTTCTGTCAGTCTGCCCCAGGGCAGCTGTGGCTACAACTGTAGCTGCCTCCACCAGTGTGTGAATGTGAGAGTGAATGAATAGTGGCATTGTAAAGCGCTTTGAGGGTCTTGAAAAGCGCTACATAAATGCAATCCATTATTATTATTATTATTATTATTATTAAGATAAGAATAAAACAATTCTGCTTTCAAAGAGGCTCTTCTACTTTGTTCTTGTTTTCTTCAGGATCAAAGTGCAGCAGGAGCTTCAGTCCTGTTGAGGAAGAGGAGGGTGAGAAAGAAGAGTCTCATGAGAATCTGCAGACTGCGGACATAACCGGTCCATCAAGGTTGAAAATGAACCATCCTTACCTGTATATTGGATGATTTCCATTTTAATATTGGCCATTTCAGACTGTAATTAGCCTGTGGATGATCTCTGTCTTTAAGGTCTTCACCACACCAGTGTGAGACAGAAAGAAGAAATCTTGCCAGAGCTCAGAACCACATAGACCTCAAGATCAGCATCCTGGAGCACTCTCAGACCAGCCTGCTCTTGAAAAATGGTAATAAGTATTTCAATGTAATAAAAAGTATAAAAATTATATATATATATATTATATGTTAAAAAATGGTAACAAGTTAATTAACTAGCCCCTCCCACAACCCTTTCTTGAGCCACAGCACATTTTTGTAGGATTAAAAGTATCCTGCAGCACATCGCCACCCAAAAATGTTACACACGACAGATTGCAGTGGCAATTTAGTTTCTCACTTTATTTATACTCAGTGTACTCACAGTCTCTCTCTATTTTTAGTTTTTATGGCAGCCATGCTTGAAAAGCCCAGGGTTACTCTTAGTAGGCAGTAGTTAATGCATTCACATACTTGAGCAACTATCAAACCTCCACATGGGAGCAATGAGGCGTTACGCTCCGTTTCAAGTTCCTCACGTTAAGTCGGAAATACAGTGGTTCCTCGTTTATCTGGGGAATTACGTTCCAAAAATAACCCGCGATAGGTGAAATCTGTGTAGTAGCCAGCTTTATTTTTTACAGTTATTATAGATGTTTTATAATAACTGTAAAGAAAAAAACAGCATGCAAAACTGCACAAAAAAAAATCCGCGAGTCCGCGAAAAGTGAACCGCGTTATATCGACGCACCACTGTATGCGTCTTTTTAGAGATTTTTTTTTTACATTTTATGCTTGACCATGAAAGTTTTATGTAAGTTTATACGTAATATTTGCTGTTTTTATTAATGTTCATATATTAAATACTTTTCAAGATGCAATTTATTTTTATTTTTATTTTGAAAATTGGTCCAGTGACAGACTTCTGTTACGTTTTTTTTTCGCATCATTTGAATGTGACACATTTTGAAACTTGGTCTCTCAACTCAGAGACACACCTATTTCATACCATATCTCACTGTGTTGTTCATCTTCCACCTTCATGGCTGAATTAAATAAAAAGAGAATTTTATATTAAAAAGCTAATCCTTTGGAGTTTTCAAGTGCAAAATGAAGATGCAACTCTGAAAACTTTAAGGACCTTTGGCAGGACCAGTGATCTACATGCTGACATCCCTAAAGGAGAGTTTAAATTCACTGGAAATATTAATGTCTCAATCTCTTCTTTTCTTTTTTTACTTTTTTTTTTTTACTAACTATGTCGTCACTATTTACTGTAAATGTTTTCTATTTTGAAAATGTTAAAGTGTTAAGTGTAAAAAGCTAAGCAGCTGTTTCTATGCTCCTCTCTCTGTTAGTCCTGAAGAAATGTCCAGTCCTGAAGCTGAAGTGTCCGCGGGGACAGAAGGAGGCGGACTTCCTGAACCTGCTAAGATCCACCTGCCCGCAGCTGGCCGGAGACAACAAACCTTTTGACATCTTAACGTTGGACAAGAAGCGTAAATTACAACCTCTGAAACTGGAGACGCTGACGCCAGAGGAGATCCACAGAAGCATTATGGGATGGGGGCGGTCTACGGTCTACATTCGACTGAAGGTAGTTTAGACTCTGTAACCTTTGAGGTGGAACAGCACTTTTTTTTATTAAGCAGTATTTCTTTTACGTTGTTAGCGCTGAGTGTTTGTTTTTGTTTTTGTTTTTTGTTTTTCAGACTCAAGAGGTGCATCAGCCCAGAGAAGAAGACCTTCATCGTCTTCAAACTGAAAACATGAACTCTGTTGTCTTAACTAATGATGAGACCAGACAACAGACGAGGTAACTCACAAAAAAGCATCGCCTAGTGATGTAAAATATCTGGACAGTCAACACATGTTTTGGATGTTACGGATCGGCTCGTGATTGTTGCTCCAGTTCATCCCATTCGTGTTGGATTAGGTTGAGTTTACGACACAGCCACACCAAACTGGAAAAATATTTTATTAAGGTTCTGGTTTTGTAAATTTGGAGATTATCATGTTTCAATCTGGAAAGTGAGACGTCCCAAACATGTGTCAGTGAGGCGTTATGTGAGTAGTGAGGCATGAAATATAACCAAAGAAATGCAAATGGAGTACCAAATTGGTGGATTTGAAGGTTTCTTGGATGCTAAAATCCAGTCATCTGGAACCCATTTTCTAGTATGCTGACTTAGTCACTGGAGCAAGTGTCAATTTTTGGGGGTATCATTGAATAGCCGGCAGATATCCAAGCTAGGGCTTCCTGTTTTGTTCACCAGCCAGCCTTTACAAGCACAAAGTCATTGTCAGCTGATGACCATTAGGGGCTTTTGGTGACCCTTTGTGTCCAGTGATTATTTAGTCCAATCAAAATTTAGGCTCAGCTGGAAGCAGCATGTCTTTTAACTGTAGCCAAGTTACAAATTAAGCTTGCCTCAAATTAGTCCATGTAAGTGCAGAAAAGGCAAGGTACTTAAAGCGAACATCTTTCATTCTGTCAGTCAAAAAGTGGACTTGGCAGCCACTTAAAGTTCTGGAGCTTTTGTGCCTTAAACTCTTTCTAACTTTGGTTAAGGGCAGTATTAGACTTGAGATAAGATTGGTGAACTCTCCACAGTGAACTTTGCCTCTTGCCCCACTCGGACTGTAAACTCGACCACAATCTTGAAGAAAATGCATGGATAATGGCATATATCCAGCTTGTTGTGACTCTCGTGCGTTTTTCACGGTGCGTTTTTCACGGTTAGCAGATTGTTTAGTCTGTCTGCTTCGAGAGGAGTGGGCAGAATATGCCTCAGCCTAGAGTGCCAAGGAGTGCAAGAACATTGAAGAAAGGCTTTTACTTGGCTTTAAATATTTGTTCCCAGCAAAATTAGATTTTGTACTTAAAAATTTCAAAACATCTTCAGGTTTCACGTTTGGCAGTGTAGCACTGTCTTATCATACTGTACTCTATTGTAATGTTGACTTTAAACCCAGTTAATTTTTGCTTCTGGTTTCTGCAGCAGCCTTGCCCAAGAGGTTGATGGCAGGAAATCAGAGATTGCGTCTGGCAGAGAAGAAAATGAGATAGAAATGGGAGAAGCTGATAGTGAAGAACCTGCTGCAGATCTTATAGCCGGCTCTTCAGCTGAGGGGAAAGAAAGTTTCAGGAACTGCAACAAAAGGAAAGAAGAAAAAGTAGAAAGGAATGATAAGTCCAAAAATGAACTGAAGAGTTGTGATTCCAAAATGCAGTCCAGGGTGTCAAAAAAGCAAAAGATCAGACATCCTGGCGTCACTCGGACTAAGACTGAGAAAAGTGTTGCTAATCTTTCCTGCTTGGTCTGTGGAGCTCTGCACATGTCAGAAGTTATGCTTGTTAAACATGCCTGGAGTCACGGAAACGATCCAGGAAGTGTTTGCGGAGCATGCGGAGAGCGCTCAGAGTCTGTGGAGGTCTTAAAGGATCATCTTCAAAGTCGACACAAAACTGATGACTGTCACATCTGTGGAGAGTCTTTCCTTAGTGCTCTCAGCCTCGACGAGCACGTAGCCTGCCACTCGGGGGAGAAACCATACAAATGTGATGTTTGCCATAATGAATTTGCACTAAAGGCTTCCCTGGAGGATCATCGAAAACTTCACGAGGAGGGGAAGCGCCACAAATGTCTCACCTGTCATAAAGTGTTTGAACTCAAAGAGCAGTTAAAGGCTCATCACAGGACTCACAGCAACAGGAAGACACACCTCTGCGGTGTGTGCGGTAAATCCCTCTGCGACTACAGATCGTTGTCCCGCCACAAAATGACCCATTCTGGGGAAAGACCCCACAGCTGTAAGATTTGCGGGAGGCGTTTTAAACTTCCTGGGACTCTGAGGCAACACGAGAAGATTCACACAAACAGAGAGAGGTCATACCTCTGTGACATTTGCTGCAAAATGTTCCTGACTAGTGCGCAGCTGGAGATCCACATGAGGATTCACACCAACGAAAAGCCGTATCACTGCAGCGAGTGTGGCAAGGGATTCAGCACCAAGGGCCCGTTGACCGTTCACAAGCGGGTCCACAGCGGGGAGACGCCCTACCACTGCCCAGACTGCGGCTGGTCCTTCAAACGCAAGACCAACCTAGACAACCACTTAGTGCTTCACTCGGG
>NW_024583103.1:5078-6709 GCF_018398535.1 Haplochromis burtoni | reverse complement strand
AGCCATCTCTTTCCTGACAATTCCCTTTGTGCATATTCTCTTACATATGATAAGTCAACATTGAAACACCTGCGGCTTTTAGTCAGGTGCGGCTAATGTATGTACAAAACAGGATTCTCCCCTGATTGTAGCTTGTGTGGCTAATATTCAAGTGCGCTTTGTAGTCCGGGGAATACGGTAAGTCTGCAGAAATGAGCCCGTCATATCTTACATCATGGACACACATTTGCATTAAACACACACACAATGTATTTAATTTTCTAATTTGAATAGACACTAGCTTGCACATGGAAAACTTAATGCTCTGTGAAATGCAGCATTACTTCTGTTTTGCATCTGAATTCTCTTTACATGTTTGTAGACAGGAAACTATATTGTGTTCAAAATGTGGATTACACAACGTTACCTGCTTCCACCTTCCACTATGCTTTAGTCTCCAGATATTTATTATCCCTCTTACTTTATATACAGATACCAAAAAAAGTTGTCTACATTGTATTGATTTGCCTTTTATAGTGCAAAAATCCTCTAATGTCACACATATAACACGCCCAAATGATGAAATGATGTTTTAAAAAAAATAAATGGTGTATTGCCAGCCACTATACGAAGAACGAGCCTAAAACCAGTCTCTACAAACAAAGTTTACAGTGCACAAAATAACAGCAAGCAGCACAACACAATGCAATTCAACAAGGTGCTTACAGAGTGTTTAGAACAGTGCAAAATGTAAGCAACCAGTTTCCCTCTCCACAAAAAAGTTCCCTAGAGTCAAATGCCCAGTATTAAACTCAGGCTGCATAAAACAGTTCTCAATGTAATGACACTTCTTTAAAAAAGTAAGGAGAACATCACCACACATGCTTTAGTTGGGGTCAGCACTGTAGGTGTCACCTACAACTGAATTATATGTAAAAGTGCCAATCATATAGCGCCCAAACCTTATCAAAAGCACTGCTGATATATGGTGTAAAAAGCCCTGTTTTGATTGGTCAACCCGCTCCCTGTTTCTACTCAATTCTTCTGGCCCTGGAAGGGCTCAGAGAACTGAAATGCTGCATATGACAGTTAAAATGAAGCCTGTAATACAGATGAACATGATCAGGTCAGATCCATCAGAGCTAACCAGATAATATACAATGAAATTAAGTAAGTACAGAATGCAAACGTTTCCAATGCTGATGTTTCTGATCCTGATCCCATTTGCCTGTCTTAGTCTGTTGTAGGTGATGGGCTTAGTAACAGCAAGGTAGCGCTCCACACAGGTGAGAGTAGTTGAAACAGAGCCTGTCCCAAGCTTCTGATTCGCAGAAAGCATTGGACCACATGTATTTTGGGTGTAACCACCACAAAAAAATCTCAAAAAAATGTTTTGATCATTTTGTAAAAAAAATTAAGAAAAGAAAAGGAAGTGGAAAAAACACTTCAACAGCACCTGTTTTTGTTGTTGGATTCACTAAACATAAAAACAATAAGCTTTACATTTTTGGTTAATCAACTTTTACTTGACGTACAGTCTTTAACTTTAAAAACAATTTCTCATCTTTCTTTCAGGGTCTCTTACTTTTTTGTTTTTAATGTTTTTCTTGGAGTAACTGTGCCTTACAGTATCAGATGGCTGAATGCTAAAA
>NW_024583103.1:0-1579 GCF_018398535.1 Haplochromis burtoni | reverse complement strand
ATAAATATGGCAGTTGCACCTTTGCACATGTGCACGCATGATAAGGTATGAGAGAAATGAAAAGTAAAGTCACTTATTTATTGGGTCTAGAAACCTGGTTTGTAAAGCTCCGGTCCAGTTTAACCTCCTGGTTGTACTGAAATTACTTTTTCTCTTATTGGCGCCAAAAATGCAGAAGTTTTGAAATCTTGATCTGACTGTTATTTTCATGTAAAGAACTGTAGAACTGTTTTTCACTGAATTTGAGGATTTTAGTGTCAAGTTAACAAAATAATCGATAAGCAAGTGACACTCGTATAACAGTGCAGTGGTGAGAAAGATCCATAACAGTTAAAAAAACAAAACCAGAAACAACAAGTTTCTGAAACGATCTCTCTGGAATGAAGGGGACTGCAGCGAACGATGAAGAATTGATGGTCATATCTAAATACATGTCGGGCTGAAGGGGAAAAGGAAGTACAGAAAACAATTAGGATGTTTAAAAGAGAAAATAGTTTAATTACCTTTGGACTCATATAATTTAGCTAATTTGTAAACTGGTTGCCCAAGTCTTGGAATCGGATAACCAAGAAAATAATGATTCTATTTGAAATACATAAAAGTACCTCAACAGCAATTTTCAGTTTTCCACCAGGGGTGCAGCTAAAATGGCAACATACAATAGAAAATAGCTGTGATATATATTCTCTCTCATGCTGCTGCTGAGGTAGCTGAATCACTGGAAGTGGTGGAATTAAAGGTTATTTTTGTAACCACGGATCTCAAAGTGGAATCCCTAATGAAATGTAGAGAGTCTTGTACAAATTAATGTCACAAGAGAGGTAATGCAAATATGTTGCTAACATTCAATTCAATTCAAATTTATTTATACATCACCAAAACACAACAGTCGCCTGTTCTATAAACTTAAACACTTTGTTGAAGTTTATAGAACAAAGTGTTCCATCCACATCTTCTTCCATTAAGAAAAAAACATAGGATGCAATGACTCTACTTCAGAAACAAAGGCTGAAAAAAACCTTTATCCCCAAAATCAAATTTGGGCACTTTTTATGTACTGCTTTTAATCCATCTATGTTGCTTTAGTATAATTTAGTATGCTTTGTGTGCATGATTTTCCTTTAAATATGATAACATTTGAAAAACCTATGTAGCAACATTTTTTTTAATACTAACACTATTATGTCTTTGCGAAGCATGAAATTCCAACAGTATTAAACATGGTTAATTAGCACAAGGATTAACATGATCTTTAATCTACAGCGTTCCCCAAAGAAAACATTAAAATGTTTGTTTTTTTTAAAAAGGTACCTCAGCAGAAATTGTTCTTGTTCCGCGTCTCTGAAGTGTCTGAATGTTGTTTATGGATATCTGATCTAGATATACCTCAATGTGAATCTGTGGTTTAGCTGTGTGTGTGTGTATGTGTGTGTGTGTGTTTAAAGTACAGCTGAGAAATGTGCTTTGATTGTGGAGTGCGATTGTGTTTTGAATAAAACCGCAATCATCCCTGTTGACACTTTAATACACAATCTTGCAACTTTTTAAAATAATTTTAAACAGCTTAAACTTTCATGAA